>NW_027182344.1:300000-583598 GCF_040938575.1 Ambystoma mexicanum | reverse complement strand
TGCATGGGAAAGGGCAGGAAACAAGTAAGTGTTGAGGCGCGGGAGGAAGGAAAAAGTGTACAGTAAAATGTTGCACATGGACAAAACAAGAGAAAATTAGTTGGTGGGTTCCCTCAAGGAATGATCTTTCCCGATTCTCGTAGTGGCTAAAATCACTTGCTCTGCATGTTATTTTATATTTAATAGGGTAATAGGGGTAGGTTCCAGACAGGAGCAAATAAAGTTATTCTGTGAGGATACGCACATACAAAGATTCAAAGAGGGTGAAACTTATGCAATGGTCTTTGACAAAAGGAGATATGTATATATATATATATATATATATATATATCTTAGATTAGGAGAATACAATATGGTTAAAGACACTGTTGATTCTTTAGAAAAATGTAATTTATGATACCTCCCATGTTGAGATGAAGCACCACATTGGGGGGTGACTAACATGGGGATGTATAGGTACACAAGTGGTTGTGTATTGAACAGTGGTCAAATACTGACCAGAGGGGGTTGTGTATAGGGGTGCCAGACCTCCCCCCTCAAAGTGAGTACAGATAACATGATAGGCAGATCAATGGTTCCAGTATTGCAGAAATCAGAATTAAAGCACCTTTATTTTTAGGTAATAAAGTGTATGTGGCGCGGCGCATATTTTGGGTTAGAATGACCCAGGAAGTGAAGAGTGCCTCAAGTATGACACACGTATCATGAATATGTAAAAGTATATTCGGAAAATAGGATATAAAATGAGAAGTGCTTAAAAGTAAATAATGACTCACCGTATGGTAGCACGATGGTATATTGGAATATGTTTCAAAATGGATGCCAAAGCACAAAATGGTGTCTTAAAGGCAGGTGTGGAAGTCTTGACTCATGCTGACAAAGAATATTCTTTGGCAGCATCTTGCTGTAAGATAAGCACATCTGGGAGGTTATATTTGGAGCTTGGCAGGAAAACCAGACATGATGTATCTTTTTGAAGACCAATTTGGACAGAATATCTGCATTGCTGGCACCAAATGAATGAGCTTATTTGTTTCACCACGGTATGAGACACTGACTAAAAATTGGCACAACCTTGAAGAGTAGATAAGAACTAACAAGTGAGTTGATTATAATTGCTTTTGGCAGGAGTTAAAGAATGTGTAATTGTGTTTGGCTGGGTCTAAAATAAGCTTATCAGTCTATGTGTCAGTCAGCAAGTGTTTGCCAAGTATGAACTGGTGGGGTTTGGTGAGCGACAAATAGGCCACCCAATTAGAAGATAGGGAGGGCTTTTCTCTGGCTAAATAGGTGCTCTGACAAGAGAGTAATTTGCATGAGTATTGCATCATTCAAAAAGGCTTATATGAGGAGGGGAAGGCAGAATAACTGTGTGCTGCTTTCCAGTGTGTCTTGCAACCTATAAATAAAGATGGCTCTGAAAACCACCTGGGCATCCGTTCCTTTGTTCCTGTCTCAGAGACAGAATTCACAGATGCCAGAAAGCTTGATGGGATGGAAGAGAAGGACGCCCTGTTCCGCATTGAGGTGGATAGAAGGTTGTTCAGGCAACTGTTAAAGTACTACATGTTGGAAAGAATGATTTAATACTTTTTTGACTGAGAAATGTATTGAAGAGGAGATGTTTAAGACAAATCCCCTTAAAATGAAGAAGTCATTGCAGGAGATTGACTGGCAAGATGCCATGGATCAAAGAAATAAATACCAATTATGCAATAACTTAATCTGGGAAATAAAGAAACCAAATGTATTGATAAACTATTTTTAAAAAATTCCATTGGCCTATTTTCGAGATTTACTTATAAGAACTAGACTCAATATCCTCCCTACTGGAGAGGTTAGACTATGAGAAAACTAATTTATGGGAAAGAAGCCAGATGCCGACACTGTTGGTGTAATGATAGTGTGGAGACGATGAAGCATCTAATGATCTCATGCCCAGCTTTAAGAAATGTGCGGGGTAAGCATTTGGGTGCTTATTATCAATGCTATTACCCAATATCAGATGAGATGTGGTGGGAGGGGATAATGTCATCAGAGAACTTTGGTGTAACAATTGTGGCCATGAAATTATTGGAAGTTGCAATTTTGGTAAACCAGTAGAGAATTTAAATACTCTGGGCTTTGGGTGCATATGAGGGAAATGTACTTTTTAGTACTTGATGGAATAATGTTAAAGGTTTATACTGTTTTAACCAATAAAACATTTAAATAATAAAAAAAGTACCACTGTGGCTTGGCCCCTGGAAATCAGGGACGTGTACAGAGGAATACATTTGTGCAGAGTAATGCAAAAGTAATCTGATTGGATTTGGCATTGTGGAAATCTAGCAGGAATAGGGTGAGATTTATGTCCCTGTGCAGAGAGAGTGTAGAAGTGTGCAAAAAGCTGTTTTTTTAAATGAGCACTATTGAAATTAAAGATGCCAGGAAGCATCTCCTAGCTAAGTTAGTTATTCGTGGTGAGTGGCCAGAGAATTAAGCTGGGTGCTGGTGAACTAAAATCATACAAGAAATCACATCAGTCAGAACTGATATTTTACATCAAGCTTTAACAGAATTCTACATAACCCAAAATATTTGGGCGGACCAGATTCAGATGTTCAAAATTATTATTATGTTTTTATTAAAATGATATAGTTTCAACAAAAACTTTTCATTTATGTTCATAAAAATATGGGTCGCATTTGAGTGATCAGTTCACCGAGGTTAAAAGGGGGAAGAAAAAAAAAAGAAGAAAAGGAAGAAAACTTTCTCTCAAACTATGTTCTCGGTATATGACTCTTTTGAAGAGGCAAAGATCTCCGTGAGGAATTGAACAACTGTGTAAATCAATTTCGTATCTTGTCCTTTGATCCTTTGAGTAGTTTAGTCCATCTGGAGTCGCCTTCTTTTTGTTGGGCCGATATTTTGAATAATTCGTCAAAAATTACTCTTTTGGCGGTGAGTGCTGGGCATTGCATGATTATGTATTTTAGTGTTTCCGGTGTTTCTTTATCGAGGCATAATCGGCAGAATTGTCAGATTTTGCTGTTTGTCTAGTATTGGCAAGGGTGCGTCTGGTCGGGTAAGTATTTAAGTGAATTTTCATGAATGCCATGCGAATAATCGGGTCTGGAAAAAGAGCCAGGTAGTGCGGCAGTTCATTGAGTGCTTGAATATCCGTTGGGCATTGCAGGTTCATGAAATATCTCGCTTTACTTTCGGATGTTTTAGCCCAATCGTTTTGCTGCAGTTTGATCTTGGCTCGTTGAGGGCGGTTGATTAGCATATCCACAGTGATGTCTTCAATTATCATTAGTTGAAGTAGGACTGCTTTCTATGCCTTTAGCGATCTGTTATTCATGGCGGACAGAGTCTCTCGTAAGATTTGAGTGGCCGGTGTTTTATCTTCCTTTTTTTTTTTTTTTTTATTAAGAAATTGATTTAGTTGACAAACAACTTTTTCAATTATAAATACATTACTGTTCATTAACATATGATTGTTAGTACAGAACTATCTGAATCCAAACACTAATAGCATACATATTGAGATAAAATATTGCATAAAAGGTACATTATTGTAGATTCATAAAAGACACTCAGATAATCATAACCCATAACTATATAAGATATATAAAATTAACTAAAAGGACAACAAAAATGCACAACAGATTTAAACGGAGACTTGGTTATCAACAGCTTGTAGATTAAGTTTGACAATGAACTTCAATATGTCAATTATTAAACTGGTATTAGAGGCATTAAACATTTCAATCCACATCTGGTCTTTTGTTAAAATAATTTTGTGCTTGAAGTGTTTAAAAAATGTTTTTTTCTTAATTCAGATAGAGTCTGACATTCAGTTATTAGATGCACCATGGTCTTTGGTTGAGTTTCCAATTTACAGAATCTACATGAAGGAGAAACCGTAAATCCTTTATCGTAGGATGCCATTTTGAGTTGGTTGATAAAAGGTTTAGTCTAAACCGTAGGAATGTGTCGGCACAAACTCTGTCTGGAAAGGCTTGGATGTAGGTTGGAACCACATTTAGCAGCTTCACAGGGAATGCACCTAGTTTAAACGCTTGATATTTCCGACACATTTCTCTAGTATCAATCCAATCTTTTCTATATAATTGGAGCTTCGCTTTGTCGGGAGACTCTAAAAGTAGATCTATGGATATAGAGGCATTCGACATGGTGTTTAAGCATAGTGTCTTCCACTTTGTTAGTGAATTTATCGATGTATTTGGTGGAATCTGAGGCAAGGAACACTTTTCTATACAGAGCCAGCATTGACAAATTAACATCACTTTGCAAGGAGTTGAGACCCATTTCGTGTTGGATTAGAGCTATTGGGATGCTCTGAGGTACTGGTAGTATTGTTTTCCAGAGGATTCCCTCAAGGGTGTCCCATTTTACCTCCTTGATCATTAGCTTTGTCTGCCCACCCTATGTTATGATAGGAATGGCCTTTTGTAAATAAAACATGCGGACTGGCATTAAAGAAAATCTTCCATATTTGCTGTGGATAGCTTTAGCTTGATTGGCAATCATTCTCATTCTTATCGTATCTTCTTTGTACGGTTTCTCTTGGGGATGCACATTCAGATGAACTCCTAAATATTTATACAAAGTAATTTGGATCAGATTTCTGTTGGCTAGTTTCCAGTTAAATCTGAATTTGGGCTTTTTATTGGTTGGGTTAAACACCAAAATGTTGGACTTTTTGGTGTTTATACTTAGATTGTTGTCTTCAGCGAAGGTGGTCAATGCTGCTAATTTTCTATTTAAACCAATGGGTGTTCTGTCAAACAGGACTAAATCATCTGCATATAGCAGGTACGGAATGTGTTGGTTTCCGACCCGCGGTGAGAAGGATCAGGTGTTAGACAAGGCTTTATAAAAGTCAGATATGTAAAAATTGAATAAAATAGAGGCAAACGGGCAGCCCTGTTTCAAGCCCATGTTTGTTTTGATGGATTCTGTAAGAACCCCATCAGTTGTTAATTTTACATCAATTGTTGTATTGACATACAATTGTTGAATTAAATAAAAGATGTATCGAGGAAAATTGTCTTTGGCTAGTTTGTCCCATAATATGTTTCTGGAAACCGAATCAAAAGCTTGTTTAAAATCCACCAGGGCAACAAATATTGGGTATTTATTTCTAGTTGCATCGTTCTTAATAGCCAAAATAATCAATAGATTTAGTGCCGTTCCGATGCCTGGGACAAACCCGGATTGATGCGGGTCCAATAGATCTTATTGGATAAGCCATTTGGTAAAATCACGTATAATAATTCTTGCTATGATCTTACCGCGTACGTCTAATAGCGCAATAGGTCTATAATTGCATGGATCCGATCTGTCAACTAGCTTAAAAATTGAAATGACAATGGCCGATTGCCAAGATGGAGGTATTATCATGGATTGTAAGATGTTTTGTAAGATGTTTTGAAATATTATATTCAGCAAGCCGGCCCATGCCTCTGGATTTGCTTTAAGAATGCAATTAGACAGCATGTCAGGGCCCAGAGCTCTGGATGACCTTAATTTTTTTATTATTATAACAATGTCCAAGATGTCAAATTTTAATTCTGTTAAATCAGGTGGCTCCTGGAGAGGTTGAGGGCGAGATGTCTCATTGAAAAGTAGATTTTGATAAAATATTCTCCACGTTTCGTCATTGATGGCATTAAGCTATGTAGATTTGTGTGCGTTTCTAGAAGTAGAGTTTATGGTCTGCCATATATGAGTTGCGGATTTATTCAGTAGGGCTTTAAACATGGTTACTGCGTCATTTTGTTTTTGTATATGAAAGATGTGTTTAATTTTATGTTTATATTTGGTCTTTAAAGTGGTTTTCAAGGCAGGGTTGGCCATCAGGGGCAGGGCTCTTAAAGCTTTTCGTAGATCTCTTTTTAGATTAGTAATTTCACTATTTTGTTTATGCTTGTGAAAGAGCCTTGGTTTCCAGCTATTTCCATCACTTTGAGCTATAATCTGTATGTGCTCATTATAAAATAACTGTGAACATTTTGGATCAAGGTTGGGAATAGATTCAAGTTTGTCTTGTAAAGATTCAATGGATTTTAAGTTCCATTTAATTCGATTTTTGGCTGTATTTAGCTCAAAGGAACATTGGAAATAAGTTTCTGATCTTGGGACGTAAGGGAGCCACTGTACCTCGAGTATGTTATGGTTATACCCAATGATGAAACTTGATGTGAAGTAAAAGTGCAATCCGGGCAGCGTGCCTAGCAGGACAGCAGACAGTACTCGTCAGGTACTCGCTTCTGGTGAGCGCGCTGGTGCGCGCAGGCTCTTGATTTATGGTCGGGTCACGAGGTAAAGGGGCGTGGCCAATGATGAAACTTGATGTGAAGTAAATGGGCAATCCGGGCAGCGTGGCTAGCAGGACAGCAGACAGTACTCGTCAGGTACTCGCTTCTGGTGCGCGCCATCACTTTGAGGAGAAGATCCATCTGCTTCTACAATACAATTGAAGTGAGAGACTGCAGTGCCACTTCGAACCGAATTCTGGTCATGGGGTAGCTAGTGGACAGGTTCAGAATCTTCCGCCAGAAAGAGGCTTCGATGGATTGCCAGTTTATCTTGGTTGCTATGATCATTGCGTCGCTACCATAAGTTATTATGGGAATGACCTTTTGCCGATAGAACACGATTATCAGTTTGAAAGAAAATTTGCCGTATCGTCTATGCAACATCACACCTTGTCGGGCTAACCTCAGAGTTTTGCCTTCTAGGGACGTTACCCATGCTCTTTCAGATTTCTGTTGATTGATTAGTGCACCAAGATATTTGAAGGTGGTGACTACCTCCAACGGTTTGTTCTCTACAATGAAGGTTGGAAGCCTGCATCGAGTATTTGCAGTTGGGTGTTTTGTTAGTGTCATTATTTTTGTTTTGGTGACGTTGATCTGGAGTTGGTTCTCACTCATGTATTTTTCTGTCATCCGTAGATTATCTTGAAGACCTGAGGGGGTTTTATCCATCAGTATGATGTCATCTGCGTACAGGAGGTAAGGAATCGGGTGGGAATTGATTTTTGGCAGGTTGAGTGTGTCAGTTGAGATCTGGGTAGAGTAATCAGCAGTGTATAGATTATACAATGTTGCAGCAAGGGGACAACCTTGTTTTAGTCCGTTCCATGTTCTTATCTCGTCTGTGACAGTTCCTTCTTTTGTGAGCCTGATAGTGATCGATTTGTTGGAATACAAAAGTTTTATCGGTTCACTGATCGCCAAAGGGCAATTCCATGTGGCAAGTTTGTGCCCCAACTTGTTCCTGTTAATTGCATCAAAAGCCATGTTTAAGTCTATAAAGGCAGCGTATACTTGATAGTTGTTTGTTATGGCTTCGTGCTTGATTAGATTGAGGGTCAGGAGATTCACAGTCGTGCCCACATTTGGAGTGAAGCCCGTTTGCCGGATGTCGAAGCGATTTGTTTCCTTATCCCAAGCAGTAAGTTTTTATAGGAGGTATGTGGCAAACAGTTTCCCCAGAGGGTCTAGAAGAGCAATTGGTCTAAAGATGGACGGAAGGTCTCTGTCTCCTTGTTTATAAATTGGAATCAGGACTGCTCTATTCCAGGTAGCGGGTATCTGTTTTAGTATGTTTATTACCGTCAAGAGGAGGTACATTAGATTTGCCCATGTCTCTGGTGCTTGTTTCAGGATGGCGTTGGATAGACCATCGGGTCCTGGAGCTCGGGAGGCATTTAGATTTTTAATCATCTCCGAGAAGTGGTGTTTGTCCCAGGAGAGGGACCAATGATTTGAAACTGATGATTCTATGACATTTGCATCTGGGATCCGAGCTTTATATAGGTTGGAAAAGTGTGAAATCCATTTCTGTGCAGTGACATTGGAGACCATAAGTTGTTGCTGATCGGTGTCGTTATTTAACAGATTTCAGAGATTTCTCAGGATTTTGTTTTTGAGTGTTAATAGCATGGCTTCCGCATCTTTTTGTTGAAGGATCAGCACATACGTTTTTTTCCAATTGCGGTAGGCTTGTTTCGCTTTTTTCATACTTTCCAGGTTGTCTGGCGTGAGATTCTTTCTCCATTTTCGACAGCTTTGCCGTAGGATTTTCTTTTTATGTCCCAGCTCGGGGTTATAATGATGTAAGTGTGTGAGCTTTTCTGCGGCCTTTCATTGAAAGGGGATCAGGATCCAGTCATAGTTTAGTTTAGTTTTGCTTCATCCTTCATATTTGTTTGCTGGAAAGTCTGTTGGAGGGAGGCTAGGTGTTGTTGGCTGATTCTTAATCTAGTCGTTGATCCTGTGAGTTCCAAGAGGGGAATAGACGATGCCGAGATCTGTTCATGAAGGCCAAAACCTTGTATCATCAGCAGACGATGGTCACTCTTATTACAAGGGAGTATTTTGAAGTCCAGTAGCAGGTTATTCAAAGCCGGGGGCGGTAGTCACTCAGTGGATAGGGATCATAATCTCTTTCTGAAAGGGTTGAGTTTGTCCTTATTTTTGGTGATCTAAGGTGTTGTGTCCGCCTCTGATCTTTGTGAGATTCTACAAGTTGTCTTGGAGAGGGAGCCCTTTCCTGGAGATCTGGCTTTTTTCTTAGATATTTGAAGCAACCGAAAATACATCTGATCAAAGACCAAGATGCATTAAAGTTGAAAATGGATGCAGAAAGGGTCCTTCATGTTCTCAGGAACTGACCAGAATTAGGGACTAGAATATAGAACCCTAACATTTCAAAAGCTTAGTAATCAGGCTTCCTATTGAACTGTGGAGACTTGTGTCTGCCTTCACTGTTTGTTACCGTGCCTTCCTTACATATGGTGTCAGAGGTGGGATGTGACTCAATTGATACTAATTGGGGAACCCTAACATTTCAAAAGCTTAGTAATCGGGCCTCCAGGAAGTCGATTGGATTTGACATATGTAGTAGGGAAACTAATATCCCTCCTGGGAAGAGAGGGTTAATTCCCACAGAGATAATACTGATACTTATTTTATTTTATTGTTATAGTTGTGTTTAGTTCAAAAGAACTTTTACAACTGATACAATTTAATTTACATTAGTACAAAACAAGTACATATAATCAATCACACAACCAATCATTCAATATACATCTATTTTCAGTTGATCATTACTAAACATTTACAATTCATTTTCATAAATTCATATATAACATTTCTGGAACCATACAAATAAATAACTTCTCTTCAAAACAAACCGATCAACAGACTTCAGTATTCTGTGATAACAATGAGGTTATTATGATGATGTATAATCCTGATGATACACATTATGTAAGTCACAGTAGATAACGAGTGGGAAAGGAGGGCCCAGACGTTTTAAATGTTAGTTGCTAATCATTATTATGTATATGAACAATTGTAAAGTGCCACATACTTAGAAACTACTACTATTTTATACACTTCCAGCGTTTTCAAACAAGGTCTGAGCCATCTTCCATACCTTATATAAGGCAATATGCATCGCTTCGGTCAGTGTATTAAGACAGTAGTGCCAGAAATTTACTGACAAGACATATTCGATTCGATGTACGAATCGCTCATATTTCCGATTATAAGTAGATATTAAATCAGGACATTCTATTAGTATTGGGTTGTTAGGCAGAAACCTGTGCAGTTCCCTCTGGGACCACTGCAAAAGATTTAAGACTACAGGTGTTTGGCAGTAAACCCACTTGGTAGCAGTCTGTACCACACATATTCACTTGGTAGCTGTGGCTGAGCAGTCAGACTTCCCTCAAGAAGAGTTAGGCAGTATACAGAGTATTCACAATAGGTCAGAAGAGCACAGTAGAACAAGTAAACACTGACCAGAGCTTGGTGTAAAAGAGATATAATTATTTATTTAAAACCACATCTAGAAAAACACACAGGCACTAATAGTAAGCAATTCAAAAACACAGTCACTAAAAGAAATACACTCACTTAGAGGAATTTTAGACAAGTCTTAAGTAAAGCCCCACTTATTTTCAGACAGCAGTGAGCGCTTAACGTAGATGGCACTCTAATAATTTGTTTTAAAAGGGAGAGGTCTTTTTATTCGCAGTCCAGTGGTAAGTGGCTATCCGGTTGCCGGGGTGCTTGGCAAGGGCAATTCGACCACAAGACGGCCTAAGATGCGAAGAGAAGAAGATAAACTGGTTGGGCCCACCAGTCAGGGGAAGAAGCCTCTCCAGTCGGGAGATCTTCTCTGTCGTCGGGAAGTGGTGAGTCGGTTACGCAGGGCTCCACCGGTGGTGTCATCGTGGTAGGTCGGCTCAGCTTCTCCCTCGTCGGATTCTCAGGTCCTGTGGCGACTTCTGAAGTTCCAGTCCCCAAAGCCCTGTTTTTATGCAGCACACCCCCATTCACTCAGCCTAGCTGTCAATCAAACATGCTAAGTGGTGATCCGGCCGGCTCACCACTTGGGCCAATCACACAAGAGTGCGACTTGAGTTACCAAGGTAACTCAGTCCAGGGTGCCTAAACCCCCTCCCACACCCCCTGTGGTACCCAGACAGAGTGGCACCACTTTTGGAGGCTTCTGTGGAGAAGCCCGCCAAAAAGTGGAACAAAGGGCTCGACTTGGGTTGGAGTCACAGAAGCGAACACAAACGCCATTTTAGAATCGAGTCCTGGCAAAAAATACCAACCGGCGAATGAATATTAATTAAATAAACCGGCGGTATGTTCGAGGCTATGAGAATTAAATAATTAAAGTTGGTAGCCTCGAACAATGGGAAAATCCCATAGGGATATATTCGCGGTCGAATATAAAAAGTAGTATCCACTGTCACCAGCCAAAACTCGATCAGGGGGGACGGAGACGTGCCCCCTCGACTAACAGACCCCGGGACAATCAAATTGCCCCGACCAGTACGTCCACAATATGATGGTTTATACCGGTTTCTGTTAATAATTTGAGACTAGTAAAGACAATGGTGACTTTATATGCCCTGGGCGATAGTAGTCAGTCCCAGGGTATGGAGTCTATGGTGGGGTGTCACTATGACACCCCTGTGTCACTGCACGGAGGGTGCTGTGTAACACACATAGTAAAAACACATGAAACCATATGGAGTAAAGGACCCCATAGCCCATAAAACGCATTAACAGTCAAAGGAACACCATAAATCATATCCAAGAGTGGGAGAAAAAGAGTCTCACTCTTGGCAGGAGAAAAAAACAAACTCCAGAAATCCAGCAAAGCTGCTGGGGGACTCACTAGGTTAGGAAATTCAGCCTAAAGAGAGAATTCTCCCTAACACTCGCCCCCCCCAGAGTAAGGGACAGGAGGATTTAATCCACTCCAGGATGAATCTCATACCTCTAGTCGATGACATACATCCTAGAGAGACCATCAGCATTTTGGTGGTGACACCCTGACCTGTGCTCAATGGTGAAATCAAACCCTTGCAGGCAGATTGATCATCTCAATAGTTTTGGGTTTTCCCCTTTCATTTGCATTAACCATCTCAAGGGTTGGTGGTCAGTCTGAATGACAAAAGTAGAAACATACAAGTATGGCCTAAACTTCTTCAGAGCCCACACAATAGCAAAACACTCTTGTTCAATGGTTGCCCACCTTGTTTCAGGATCCTTCAGTTTTCTACTGATGAGGCAAATGGGGTGCTCCCTACCTTTCCCATCCAGTTGACTGAGGACTGCACCTATTCCTACATTTGAAGCATCGGTTTGCACAATGAAAGTTTGGTGGTAGTCAGGAGCTCTGAATACTGGGGCTTGGCAAAGAGCCTTTTTCAGGGTTTGAAAGGCCTGATTGCATTCCTCATTCCACCTAACCTTTTTAGGGAATTTAGGAGAGGAGATGACATTCAGTGGAGAAGCTATGGACCCATAGTTCTCAATGAAATTCCTGTAATACCCAGTGAGGCCTAAGAAGGCTCTCACTTGAGTCTGACTAGTAGGTGTTGTCCAATTTTGCAAAGCTTCAATCTTACTGGGCAAAGGCCTTATTTCTCCATCTCCTACCTCATGTCCAAGGTAGACCACTTTACTCTGCCCAATCTGGCATTTACTCGCCTTTATGGTCAGATTGGCCTTTCCAAGAGCCTGCAAAACATATTTCAGGTGGTCCACATGTTCTTCCCAGGAATTGCTGAACACTGCTATGTCATCCAAGTATGCCATGCAGAAGTCCTCCATCCCATTCAGAACCTGGTTTACCATCCTTTGAAATGTAGCAGGTCATTCTTCAATCCAAAAGGCATAACCTTAAACTGGTATAAACCAACTGGGGTAGAAAATGCAGTTTTCTCCTTGGCATGGTCTGTCAGGGCTATTTGCCAATAGCCTGACGTCAAGTCAAATGTGAGGAACTTGGCTGCACCAAGTCTATCCACCAACTCATCTGTCCTTGGCAAAGGGTGGGCATCAGTCTTAGTGACTGCATTAAGAGCTCTGTAATCCACACAGAATCTAAGTTCTTTAGATCCTGCCTTTGGTACTAACACAACTGGGCTAGACCATGGACTAGTAGAGGGCTCTATTACCCCGAGATCAAGCATCTTGCTGACCTCACGTTTGATGTGGGTTCTTACATTTTCTGACATTCGATATCCTCTGCTTTTGACTGGCAGACAGTCACCAGTGAGTATGTCATGCTGTCCCCAAGGGGTCAAGCCTGGTGAAAGTGAGAACAGGGAGGCAAACTGAGTCAACATGGATTTGCACTCTTCCTGTTGTTCAGGTGTCAGATTTGAAGAGAGATTTACTCCTTCAATCTTTTCGTCTAAAGGTAAGCCTCTGAGGAGATCAGGAAGAGCTTCACTCTCTTCTTCTTCCTCTGATGATGCTAGAAGCAAAGCTCATACATCAGGTCTGGAGACATACGCTTTTAGTCTGTTGGTGTGGAAGACTGTTGGAGCCTCCTTGGGATTGCCCAAGTCCACCAGATAGTTGACCTCTCCAAGTTTACCCACAACTTTGAAGGGTCCCATCCATTTGTCTTGCAAGGCCCTCTGCCTTGTTGGAATCGTAACGAGAACTAGCTGGTCCTGAGTAAACTCAACCATGTTAGCCTTTTGGTCATGCCAGTGCTTGACCAATGCTTGTCCAGCTTTCAAGTTATCACTTGCTTCTGCCATCATTTGTGACATTCTCCTTCGGAGACCTATCACATAGTCAGTCACTCTGACTGGCTTGGGGGAAGGAGCACTCTCCAACCCCTCCTTGATCAGGGCCAATGGACCTCTGACCGGATGACCATAAAGAAGTTCAAAGGGAGAATAGCCTACTCCCTCCTGAGGGACTTCTCTATAAGCAAAGAGAAGGCATGGCAGTAGAAGGTCCCACTTTCTTTTAAGGGGGTCCTCTAAAGCACCTATCATGCTCTTCATGGTTCTGTTGAACCTTTCAACCAGCCCATTTGTCTGAGGGTGGTATGCGGTTGAGAACTTGTAAGTAACTCTGCAGGTTTTCCACATGGCTTTCATGTAGTGGGACATAAAATTCGACCCCCTGTCAGAGATTACTTCCTTAGGAAACCCAACCCTGGTAAAAATACCAAGGAGGGCCTTAGCCACAGCCGGAGCTGTAACAGTCATCATAGGAATTGCCTCAGGGTACCTAGTAGCATGGTCTACTACAACAAGGATAAACCTGTTGCCTGAGGAGGTTAGAGGATCAAGGGGACCAACAATGTCAATCCCTACTCTCTCAAATGGGACTCCCACTACAGGGAGAGACACTAAAAGGTGCCACGTTCTTGGAGCCAACCTTACCAGAAGTCTGGCAGGTGTGGCAGCTTCTGCAGTATTTATCTACTTCAGCCCCCATCTTTGGCCAATAAAAGTAGAGTGAGAGCCTTTCCTTAGTCTTCTTGAAACTCAAGTGACCAGCCAAAGGAATCTCATGGGCTAACTGCAAGAACTGTGGTCTGTTCTCTTGGGGTATTACAAGTCGTTTGTTGTCCCCAGGTGCAGACTCCATTGGTTCACTGTAGAATAGGCCATCTTCCCAGTGTAACCTATATTTCCCAGGCTCTTGCCCTTCAGCCTGAGCATCTGCCTGGTGGCGAAGACCTTCCAGAGTTGGATATTCTCTCTGTCCCTTACTGAAGTCTGCCCTGTTGGGTCCACCTTCTGCCAGTAAAGACTGCAGCTCAGGATGGTCAACAGGATCCAGATCTCCAATGAGTTCCTGGCCTTCCACTAGCTCTTCTTCAGAGTCTAGTTCAAGCACACAGGGTTGTACCTCCCTCTCAGCCTCAGCTGGAGGGGGAGTTACTGGTGTAACTTTGGACAACCTAGGGGAAGTCCTTGTTGGCTGCACTGGAGTGCTGGCTGTGAGGTCCTTTTTAGAAGTTTTAGGTTTCCCTTTTCCTTCTAGTTTCTTAGACACAGAAGCTGACATCTCCAGTGGAGTGGGAGTGATCTCTTTCTTCATCATCATCTCCTTGTGAGTACCTCTCATGGTTCTCTCCCTTGCAGGTCTGGTGAGCTCCTGTAACCTTTTACTAGGAGGTCTGGGGGTATGTGACACTACTCCAAGAGTTTTTAAGTCATCACCCAGCAGAACCCTTCCTGTCACCTCACTTTGTATGCTGACAGGTATCTTCACAGTCATGTCATTACACTGGATGAGAACTGGTAATTGGGGAAGCATCTGCACAGGCCCTCCAGCTAACTTGGTGAGGCGTTTGGGTGCCTTAGCAACATCCTCAGCCTGAAAAAAAGATTTGTCCACCACAGTTATGCTGGCCCCAGTGTCCCTAATGGCAGGAGTCTCCTGACCATTCACCTGGACACTGTCCTTATAATACTCTTTAGTATTATCTGGGATAGAATTATAGACATCTAAATTCTGTTGTTCCCACAACCCCAGAGACACTAAAGAAACACTGGCTGAGACTCCAATGGGTTCATCAGCCAGCAATAGAAAGTTTCCACTTGCCATTTGTACTTCCTACTCTGGAGCGAAGGCTAAGGAGACAAGCTGGACCCCTGAAGGTTTACCCTTGCATCTGGGATCTCCTTTCACATGGTCAGTAGAGCCACAAACAAAGCATTTACCAAATGCTTTCTGGAATGGTGGCTTGTTCTGACCTCCTTCAGGTTTGGCACCAGGAGGTACACTAGCCTGATTTGGTTTCCCTTGTGGCTTACCCTTTTGGTTTTGTTTGGGGCCCTCTTTGGAATTGGAATTATTAGAATTCTCTTTGGAGACCTTTTTTGGCTGTTTTCCCTCTTCCTTTTTCTGAGTAGCCCCAGAATCCTTGTGAGTGGCCATGTTGGCAACCCACAAGTCAGCAGCCTTAGCTAACTTCCTGGAATCTAATTCTTTTGAATCAGCCAAGTGCTGTCTGAGCTCAGGAGAGCAGGCATCCTAATTTGACTCCAACATGACAAGATTCTTCATTCCTTCATAAGTGTTAACTCTGTAACCCTTAATCCATCCCTCTAAGTTTTTCAAACTTTCACTCACCCAGGTAGCCCAAGGGGTACCATCATGCTTTTTGTGAGTCCTAAACCTCTTAACGTACTGGGAAGGGGTCTTCCCAAATCTAGCTATCAAAGCTAGTTTCACACATTCATAATCCTTCTTATCCACCTCCCCCAACTCCATTACCGCATCAGTTGCAACAGGGGGACGCCTAGAGAACAACCAGGGAAGTAACTCATTCCCTGTGATGTCCTGGAGCCCATGATTATACTCAAACATTCTTAACCAATCCAACACATCCAATTTATGTTCATACATACCCACTAATTCCTTAGGCATCCGGGGTCTTTTGGGACTGGAACTCCTAGAGGAACCAGAGGAGAGAGAAGCATTTTCCACAGACAACTTCTTCATTTCTAGTTCATGATTAAGCTCTATTTCTCTGAGTCTTAACTCAGCTTGCTTCTGCTCAGCCTGGGCATTCATTCTTCTGAACTCTAGCTCTTGGTTTCTTTCAGATTGAGCAATAAAACGTTGGTACTCTAATTCAAGCTTCATTTTTTCAAGTTCAAAATAAGCAGGGTTACATGTAGGACCTGGTATAGGCCCAGTAGGTACAGTAGGTAAGGCAGACAGAGGCTCAGAGTGGCTAACTTCATTAGGTTCACTTTCCTCTTCTGACTCATTATCAAGACTTTGATTCAGATCAATACCATCACTGTTTTCTATATTTGCTGGGGGGGGGGTAGATTCCTCTGTACCTCCCAGACTTTGGTTTTCTAACAATCTTTCTATAAGTTCCATTTTCTTGCCCTTCTCAGAGAGATTCTTATGTCTACACAATACTTTTAAGCAATCAGCAGTTTTGGCAGACAATGATTCTAGGGTATAATTCTCCATAGCAGACATAGTTAGAAAATCAGCTTTTTAGTGCTAAGCTCTGTGGTTAGTTGTCCTAAAGTGTTCAAAAAGCACTCTAAAGTGTATACTCAATACAAATCCCACCGCTGTACACCAGTGTTAGTCAGAAACCTGTGCAGTTCCCTCTGGGACCACTGCAAAAGATTTAAGACTACAGGTGTTTGGCAGTAAACCCACCCGGTAGCAGTCTGTACCACACAGATTCACTTGGTAGCTGTGGCTGAGCAGTCAGACTTCCCTCAAGAAGAGTTAGGCAGTATACAGAGTATTCACAATAGGTCAGAAGAGCACAGTAGAACAAGTAAACAGTGACCAGAGCTTGGTGTAAAAGAGATATAATTATTTATTTAAAACCACATCTAGAAAAACACACAGGCACTAATAGTAAGCAATTCAAAAACACGGTCACTAAAAGATATACACTCCCTTAGAGGAATTTTAGACAAGTCTTAAGTAAAGCCCCACTTATTTTCAGACAGCGGTGAGCGCTTAACGTAGATGGCACTCTAATAATTCGTTTTAAAAGGGAGAGAAAAGCAGAGTATAAATTGAAACAGATCCCAACACTTTCATAAGAACAAAACAAGAGAGGGAGGCAAGTAAAACCGTGAAGTTAGAGTTCAGAAGGCCGGATCCACTTTAAGAGGATCAGAACGAAATGTGTCTAAGGTCACATGGTTGAAGTGCACAAGAGTCTTGCAAATATTCAAAAAAGAGTTAGACCAAAAGAAAGGGAACCATTAGAAGGTCAAGGCGGTCAACCCAGTCCAGAAGGTTAAGGGATGATTATTACCTTGTAGCAATCTTTAGAAAGAGAGGCCTGGCGGACACGGTACCTTAAAGTGGTGAGAAGACTCCAGCGGGGGCAGTTGTTCCTGGCAGTGGATGCAAGTCGGTGCTTCATCCGGGGGAAGAGAGGATCTCGTCGGGGAGGAAGACAGGAGTCCGTTGCACTGCCAGGGAAGAAACCAGCTGCGGAGTTCTCAGGTAAAAGGAGCGGTCCTTTTATTTGCTGTCCAGTGGTAAGTGGCTATCCGGTTGCCGGGGTGCTTGGCACGGGCAATTCGACCACAAGACGGCCTGAGATGCGAAGAGAAGAAGGGCCCGCCAGTCAGGGGAAGAAGCCTCTCCACTCGGGAGATCTTCTCTGTCGTCGGGAAGTGGTGAGTCGGTTCCGCAGGGCTCCACCGGTGGTGTCGTCGTGGTAGGTCGGCTCAGCTTCTCCCTCGTCGGATTCTCGGGTCCTGTGGCGACTTCTGAAGTTCCAGTCCCCAAAGCCCTGCTTTTATGCAGCACACCCCCATTTACTCAGGCTAGCTGTCAATCAAACATGCTAAGTGGTGAGCCGGCCAGCTCACCACTTGGGCCAATCACACAAGAGTGCGACTTGAGTTACCAAGGTAACTCAGTCCAGGGTGCCTAAACCCCCTTCCACACCCCCTGTGGTACCCAGACAGAGTGGCACCACTTTTGGAGGCTTCTGTGGAGAAGCCTGCCAAAAAGTGGAACTAAGGTCTCGACTTGGGTTGGAGTCACAGAAGAGAACACAAACACCATTTTAGAATCGAGTCCTGGCAAAAAATACCAACCAGCGAATTAATATTAATTAAATAAACCGGCGGTATGTTCGAGGCTATGAGAATTAAATAATTAAAGTTGGTAGCCTCGAACAATGGGAAAATCCCATAGGGATATATTCGCGGTCGAATATAAAAAGTAGTATCCACTGCCACCAGCCAAAACTCGATCAGGGAGGACGGAGACGTGCCCCCTCGACTAACAGACCCCGGGCAATCGAATTGCCCCGACCAGTACGTCCACAATATGATGGTTTGTACCGGTTTCTGTTAATAATTTGGGACTAGTAAAGCCAATGGTGACTTTACATGCCCTGGGCGACAGTAGTCAGTCCCAGGGTATGGAGTCTATGGTGGGGTGTCACTATGGTGCCCCTGTGTCACTGCACGGAGGGTGCTGTGTAACACACATAGTAAAACACATGAGACCCTATGGAGTAAAGTACCCCATAGCCCATAAAACACATTAACATTCAAAGGAACACCATAAATCATGTCCAAGAGTGGGAGAAAGAGTCTCACTCTTGGCAGGAGAAAAAAACAAACTCCAGAAATCCAGCAAAGCTGCTGGGGGACTCACTAGGTTAGGAAATTCAGCCTAAAGAGAGAATTCTCCCTAACATGGGTCCTTCCTCTACGACATCTTTTTCTCTACTTGGGGTGTCCCCCAGGGATCTAACCTCTCTCCCTGGCTGTTCAACCAATACCTGGCACTCCTTGCCCACCGCATCACCGCTCTCTCTCCCAACTTTCAGTGCTATGTGGATGATACCCAGCTCATTTTCAGGCTACCCTCGGCCTCCTCCTCCTCTCCTTCCCTCATCTCTGACTGTCTGTCTGCCATCCATGAATGGTGTGCCGCCAACGACCTCTGCCTTAATGCCAGTAAGACTGAGATTCTACTCATCGGCACACCCACTCCCTCCTTCCCTGCAGCTCTCTGGCCGGCCTCTCTTGGCCCTCCTCCCACTCCCACCTGCAAGGCTAAAAACCTCGGGGTCATCTTCGACTCTGCACTCTCCTTCTCCCTTCACATCTCTGACGTCTCTAAGAAGTCACACTACCAGCTGCACCTCCTTAGAGGTATTCTTCCTTTCCTCTCCTTCCCCCAGAAGCTCACTGTCTCCAGAGCCCTGGTCCTCTCTAAGCTGGACTACTGTAACAGCTTCTATCTAAATCTTCCTGCCTCCACTCTCCGCCCTCTGCAACTTATCCAGAACAGGATTGCGAGACTTGTCCTTGGCCTCAAGCCCAGGGATCGTATCTCTCCAGGACTGAAACCTCTGCACTGGCTCCCAGTGGCTGCGAGGATTAAGTTCCAAACCCTCTGCATTGTACACAAGGCCTTCAGGGGGTCTGGGGCCACAATACCTTCAAATCTCTCTTCCTAACTATCTTCCTTCTCAAGCTCTTCACTCATCTGCCTCAAACTCCCTCAGGGTCAGTCGCTTCTCCAAGCAACGAGTTGGTGGCAGATCACTCTCTTCGGCAGGGGCCTCTCTCTGGAACAGCCTTCCTGCCTCCCTGAAACTCGAGGAGAACCCTCTCTGGTTCCGGAAACACCTCAAAACCTTCCTCTTTGCTTCTGATTTCTCTCCTCCCCTCCCATGCTGATTTCCTGACTGAAATTGCACCAGTTACCTGGCCACCCTTTTCTGATCTCTGGCCCTGGCCCCGTCAATTGCCCACCTGCACTGCCTCCCTGGCAACCCCTGCACTTGGGGACCGTTTTTCTGTATCCCTTCAGTCCCCCTACCAGCACTTATGCCTGCACTTCCTTGCACTTGCCACTAACTGGCTGTTTATTTGTCTTTTTTAATCTTATTTATTCCACTTTCCCATGTACTGCACTTTCCCCTCTCCCTTCCCCTTGTGCACTTTTCCTTTCCCCCCTTCCCATGCACTTGCGCGATCTGAATGACACCTGGCCTTGTAGGATCGCTGTCTGTCCTCCTTTGTTCCCGCCCCCCTTTGCCTCATCGCGCCTTGAAACACTTGTGTATAGGCGCGTTATAAATGCCATATCATATCATATGTCTGTCTC
Source organism: Ambystoma mexicanum (assembly GCF_040938575.1). Taxonomy (NCBI): domain Eukaryota; kingdom Metazoa; phylum Chordata; class Amphibia; order Caudata; family Ambystomatidae; genus Ambystoma; species Ambystoma mexicanum. Next base: position 563,658 of record NW_027182344.1, on the reverse strand, counting down.
TGTATTTTCTTCTACCTTACAATTCCGACATAGTCGTTGACTTTTTTCCAGCTTCCATTGAGAACCATGAGTAGGTCTGACCGGCAATTGATTTGTTCTCATCAGCAACTGGAATCTGCGGATGTCAGGATTAGGGCTGCAAAGTAAGTACTTCTGTGGGTGGCGAAACGTATGGACAATACCGTCTAAATAGTGATAATTATGAAGGGTACTCATATGGGAAAAGTTACTTTCCCAATCTTTTATCGCCACTCTTTTTTTAAATGCAGATTTCATCACACTATACCGGTCACAACATGTGCGATCCCATGACCAACTCAATTCAGTATACAATTCCCTACACATTTCAGCATATTTGTTAGATCGATCAATTTTGTTCAATTGAATTATATTTTCACCTATGATGTTTAACATATGGCTCAAAGGATGACAACTGGCTTTCAGTGGTAAGAGGCCTCTTAGTTGTAAAATGAGGGCTTTTAAAGATGTCAGCCCAAATTCAACTCTGATATACTGTAAATGACATGATGATCGTAGGTCAAGTTTATTACGCCAGAAGTAACCCTCAATTTTGTCAAGCCAAATAAGGTTCTTCATAGTGAGGGCTTCTATCTCATAAGCTATGACTGCTGTAGAGGAGGTCCCAAATATAGCCTGCACTCCAGCCGCCCATTTTGAAGTACCAGGAACATTCACACCGAGGTATGTGACGTATGATGAGCAAATAAACCAGCAGAAAGCCGCATTAGGGATCTGCCCAATGCCTATCAGAAGAGCAATACCTATTGAAGTGCCAATAACCAGACAACCATGGGCAGTAAGGTATCCATTAAGAAAACTCTACCAGCAAATGACACAAAATGAAGATTGCTTAAACACTGTCCCAGAAGAAACCCAACAGGCCTTAATTGAAGACGAATGGTGACGTCACGAGGGCCCGGACAGACTCACAGATGAAAGAAACGACAATCAAAAGATGACACACAGAGACGAAACGTCATGAATAAGGACAGCATGAACTAAGAAGGAGAGACGATGTTGAAATATAAAGAAATTTAAACTGTAAAGCAGGATGAAACTATTCAACAAGCTAACGCCTGTACATATGCTTGTAACCGCAAGAAGCTAAGAAAACAGTGCGGCTTGCAATGCTTAGTAGAAGAATAGAGCGGCAGGCGTCACCTATATATCGACCTCAACAAAGCACACTATATAAGTACAAATCCACTTCATACAAAAGCAGAATTAACCCAGGTTAGTAAGGGTCAAACAGGACAGGATTCGTAGTCCAGCTAAAACAAGAAAAGAGACGGCGGAATCGAAACTCAGCAAGAAGCAGCTTGTGCCTGGGAAATCGTCAAACCAAGAGAGGGAGGCTGACAGTAGCTCTGGAGAATCGAAACTTAAGAACAGAGCAGCCTGCCCCGTGAATGTCGAGATAAGGAGGCCCAGGCAGGTGGCAAGGCAAATAAGAATTAAATGCTCAAATAGAAGGAAAACCAAGCAGATTCACGGTGTACTAGCACGTGACCAGCAGAGCGAGAAGAGGCACCTACGCCTGGCTGTCTCCCAAACAGAAGATACCATAACTTTTCCTGACAAGAAGCACTAAAGTACTGATTGATGGAAGGGAGGCTGGGTGACCATTCTGCGTGCTGCTAATTAAAGTGGAGATTTATGCATGGGGTGGAAGCCAACCCAATCATAGTGGACCAAATAATCTAGAGTTCTATAGATAGTAGAACCAATGGGACGTCGTACTTTTAGTGACGTCTACAAGAGTGTTGTTAGAAGGATGGGCTTAGACGCCCACCTAATGATGTTTATCCAATCCTCACACTCCGTTACCATATACAGATATAGCACCTATATTTAAGTTACCTTTTCCAACCAATAGAATTGCATGACAAACTTTTGAGTGTTACACGTCAATGATGACGAATTTTGAGTATAACTGTTACTGATTGCATGAAGTCGTTGGGATTTGAAGCGAGACGGGCTATCGCATCACTGTTGATTTCCATGTTTCCCCGTTTTGTGTACTTGTCATTAAACGGACTCCCCTTTGCCAAAGCATTGAGTTGTACTTATTGATTGGTGTTGGAGTAAAAACCTGCACCCCCATCCACCTCAAGGTGCAGCTATCTTGTCTTAAAGTACTCGAGAGCGAGCTCTGACTCTATGGGCTGATCAGGAGTCACTCTCTCTCCTGTACACTTGATAGCAGAGGATGGTTGGTGACAACTATTGACCGTCGACATAAAGTAACTCTAGGTCTTCGGCAATATCACGAGTCCTTTGCCATTCGGCTGAGTAGACAGTGAAGCTTCCCGTAGACAATGGTAGTTTAACCCAAACCTGCAGTCAGGGCCTGAAGGGACCCGTTTTCCAAACACATACCTTCCCATTCCTATGGGCAGCTGATCGGACGAAAATCTGAAGGAGGCGGTAATGAAGGCGATGATCCCGAAGGTCCAGAGACGAACAATGAGAGCGGTGAGTGAAGAAAAAATTGAGTGCTTTGGCAAACAGTGTACACCTTAAGAACAAGTAAAGGGAAAAGGTAACGGAGGGAGCAGGGAAAAACAAAATAGTCAGAAGTAGAGAAGACTGTATATATATAAGGGGATAATGACTCAAGAATAATTGAATAAATTTAGGTTACCGAGGTGGACACCCGAGAAGAGAGAGGTTACCAGGACGGACACCTGAGAAGTGAGAGGATTCGCCTTATTCCTGCGTTTTAATATAGCGGCCAGAAGAAACGTGTACCCAGAGTCCCACGTAATGGGGAACAATTAGACTACCACCACGTTTAAAGATATCGTGAAAGGGGTTCGTTTAGACTCCATGAAGGGGTAATGAATAGAGGCAGAGATATCTGTGTCCAGCTGGTGTCCGTCTAGTCTGTTAAGTGTCTGTCTTACATGTTTTGTTGTGACATCATATGTGACATTTTTGTTATGAGAACTGATTAAAAAAATGTGCGCGATACGATGGCTGAGACAGAATCGCACATGAATTGATGTTTTGAGCAAATTGGTAATATAACAATTTTTGTTGGTGAAAAATTTGGATTGGAGCGTGCAGTGTTTGGTGCTCGCGCATATTGCCACAAGGTGTTTGGACCACACGAAAGCATTAACAAGTGTTATATAAGAGGAAAGGGAAAAGATTTAAACATGGAAGGCATAACTCCATTAGCACACTTATGCAAGCAGTTGCCAAAACATGCACCCAACCTAAAGAAGTATAGCACCGAGTGGGTTAAGGGTACCGCCCACAAGATGTTTATGCCATGGCCACAAAATGGGTCTTTATCTAAAGCCGTCTTGCAACACATGATGACTTATTTGCATGTCACATATACAGGCAAGAAGCTAGAAAAATGCCTTGCGGTTCTAGAACTTTGTAAGAAGTATGAACAGACAAAGGAGGAAGAGCCGCCAGCAGATTGAATACTAAATATATGCACAGAGGGGGGTGAGACGCCTACCGCACCACCTGCTCCGTCTGAAACAAAAACCGAAGAAAGTAAGGACGAGGGATTATACCTGTTAAGGGAGCTTAAAGCAGCCATGGGGTACAGCAACCCCACGTATGAGTCACCTACATATATTAGTGACGAAAATCAAGGGAAGGATAAGGACAAGAATCTTACCTCAGCAGTCCCGAGGGACAATGGGAAACGCGATGACGAAAGAAAGGATCAGGCACAGACAAGTGCATCTCTCGACAAGGAGAGAGAGGGAAAGAAATGGAAAGGAAGTGAAGATAGAACTGATGAGATAGCATTCACAAAAGACGAATGGATGGGAGGACAAATCTTACTGAAACTCAATGGGAAAGGAAGTGATGATGTGAGACCAAAGGAGAGGTTAGATGAGGCACAGAGAATGGAGAAAGAGAAAGAGTTAAGAGGCGAAAGGATAAGAAGGAAAGATAGATTAAGGCGAGAACAGCTATATCGCGAAGAGCAAGAAAAAGAGCTCGATCGCAACCCAAGAGCAGCCTATGATCAAGACAGACAGAAACAGCAAAGGTTAGAGGAAGAACAAACGGTACGTGAAAGGAGGATAAGGAGACAAAGAGATGAGGAAATTCGAAGGGCAGATGAACGTAGAAATGAAAAGAGAATGGAAGAAGATAGGGTCAGAGAAGAGGCGAGGAAGCACAAAGAATTTGACGACATCGAACATAAGCGAAGACAGAGGGCACGCAATCTCAAATATTTGGAGAGGCAAGTTAAAAAACACGATCCAGTTGTAGATTGGGAAGATATTGAAGAATTATTTCCTGTGTACAATTCAGTACCAGGCACGTCTAGGGCAAATATTGAAGATGACTTCGACACCAGAAGCATCAGGGAAACGATCGATAGAGTATATGATGAAATGGGGCTAGAACAAATACCCCAAGGAGAGGGGGAGGACGAGCACTTGGAAAGCACTCAGCTGTATGACACTGAGGATGTCACCCGAAGTAGTGGAAGTAGGAAACTGTCCCTGGACAGATTAGAAATCAGTAGAAACGATGAAGACACAAGGAGTTGCGTGAATTGGGAACAAACCATGCCCGACTCCGAAGGGGAGGAGCACGAGGCAAACGAGGATGGGAGATGGCGCAAAAGACGACTCCCAAGGGAAAGAGGGATACGATGGTCAGACACTAGCGAGTCCGCACCGAGGTCATCAGAGTAAGCCGCACAGTCTGACCGACATGAAGGAGTACCTCATGGTCAGAGGGGGGTGTCGTCATCACCCTATGTAGACAGACTAAGGACATTGCCAGGTAGACGGGGATGCAGAAATATTACCCCTGCAATAGACAGGAGAACTATGGAAGAAGAAACAGAGGGCTGCGCATTCCAATTTCCGCTACTAGAAAAAGGGGGAGCAAGACCACAATATATTCCATGGCCACATATGGATCGAGAAAACTTGATAAAACAAGCTTCCAATGCTGACATCGGGAGCCGGAAAATGGATACATAAGTTAGAAAAAATGACAGGGTGAAACACTCTAGCTATAGGGGACATTAAAGGTCTCCTGATCGCCATACTTGGTGAGAGAGCAGACGATGTGTGGACCCGGGCAGGCTACCCCGGTGTGACCACAATTAACACTGCGCATGACGGAGCACCATTTAACATTTGCAGAGCAGCAGTATGGAAAGCGCTACGAGTACGTTACCCAGATACTTCCGATATGGGAGCTATAATGACTCGGAAAATGAAGGAGTTGGACGATCTGTTAATTTATATCCAGAATTTCCAAGACGCATGGGTGCTCGAAACACATGAATCTTGGACGAAATCAATACCTGTGTTTTACCATCTATTTTGTCAAGGGTTGCCAGAACCAGTGCAGAAACAACTCAAGAAATTGGTAGGAGTTGAGGCTAAGCCTTGGGCTGAAATATGGTTGACTATCGCACATTACTGTAGCCTATTGCAAGAAAAAAAACATAAAAAGGAGGCAACTCGAAAGGGTGAGGAAGCGAAGCTGGTGTAAAAGAAATTATCAAAGTAAGCTCTTGAGGGAACCATGCTAACTAACGCAGCTGAACAGAGCATGTAGCAGGTGACTAATCCACAGCAGCATAACCAGGGTAACGGAGGGTTTTACCCACGGGGAAGAGGATCTAGAGGAAGAGGATGGCAGAGCAATCAGGGAGGCTTTCAAAGTAATCAAGGAGGTTTTCAAAACATGCAAAATGGTAAACCAGATATGTCAAATGGACAAATCATCCGACCACCACCAGTGTGTTGGCTGAGCAGAATGACAGGGCATTTGGCTCGCACGTGCAGAAGTCAAGGCATGATGCAGAACGGCCAAGGAATGGGAGCAGGCACGGCGAATCCACCTGCAGTCTTACAACAGGGCGTTGCACAGGATCACACGGTGCAGCAACAAGTGCCAGGAGCGCAACAAGGGGTGCAACCACAAAACATGGGGAATTTTTCACCAGGACAATCCCAACAGGCACCGTTGCAAGTGTCACACACGATGAGCACAGGGCAGGCCCAGAACCCTGGAAGGGAAAGAAACACCGGGAATGGGGAAAATCCGCAAGTGCACAGTGGGCCAAACTTATATATGAACTAGGACAGCTCACTGGGAACCCTGATGTGCTCTATCCTATCAGTGACACCAGACCCTCATAGGGAACCTAGGGTGGATGTCATTGTAGGGGGTAAAGAATATCATTTTACAGGAGCTCACAGTCGAGTTCCCTTTACAGACGCACTCCCAGTCTCCATAGGAGAGTGCGAAATTAATGTACCTTTATTATATTCACGTCAGACCGCAGAAAACATTTTGGGACGAGACTTAATGACAAAGTTGAACATGACAATTTCGCTCACGGAGGAGGGCATAGTATGCTCCACTCCAGGACTGCACTATTCAAATGTATCCAAAATGATTAGAGCCTACTCAGGACACATAGCCATGAGGGCCATACCATTAGAGCCAGATGTTTTTGCATATGGCATGCATTTGATTATGGCAGGATTGCCAGGCCTTGCAGACAGAACCATGAGAACCCCTGATGAGTTTTTATTTAGACCACGAATACCTATGCACGAGGAGGAGGGACAAATATTTCCCTTGATGATACACACAGCAGCAGTACGAGGGAAAGTAGCATTGGTTGATGGGTACGATGATGAAGGCAGACAACGGTGCGCGATTATCGCCATCGAAGAAGGGTATTGAGTGACTGACGTCACCGATGATGATCTGTTTGAAGAACAATCAGACACGGAAGAGACAAGAGTAGAAGTGAATCTCATTTTTTGGGTAAAAATGATCAAAAGGGAAGTGCCTCAGAGAATGATGTTGGCGCTAAAGCGTCCAGAGTATTTTGATGATGATATAGCTAAAGTGCCTGTCTCAGTATGGACTACAGGACCCTATGACGTGGGGTGGGAGAAGTGAAAATCAAACTAAAACCAGGAGCAATTTTACTGAGAGTCCGACAATATCCCATGTCCAGAGAGGCAGATGAAGGGATTTTTAAGACAATTTCTGCTATGATGGACCAGGCATCTTAGTGATGTCAGAGTCACCATGTAATACGGCAGTTTATCCTGTCAAGAAATCAAAGGGGGGGTCTTGGCCTTTAATTCAGGATTTACGAGCAATAAATGATATTGTTGAAGTCGAGTTCCCTTTAGTCCCTAACCCATCTACAATTCTATGTAATATACCCGTCGAGGCAACATATTTCACGGTGATTGACTTGAAAAATGCCTTTTTCTCAATCCCGTTGCACCGTGACTCACAAGATCTGATGTCATTCACGTTCAGACAAATGCGTCTGAAAAGCACGAGGTTGCCACAGGGGTACTCCGTCTATTTTCAACAGAGTCCTGCAGATGGACTTAAGCAATATTGCATTAGAAAGCACCGTCTTGCAGTATGTGGATGACATCCTTATCTGCAGCACCACAGAAGAGCAATGCAGACACAATTCTGTTCAGCTACTGACTATACTGGCTGAGAAGGGTTATAAGGTTGACAAGGAAAAGTTGCAATATTGTCAACAGGAAGTGCTGTACATAGGCCAGTTAATCTCACATGAAGGCAAGAAGGGGACCCCAGAAAGGGATGAAGCCATATTGAACACGGCTAAGCCACACACGATAAAGCAAATGCAGAGCTTCTTCAGCCTGTGCAGCTATGTTAGGGCATGGGTTTTGGATTACAGCTCTTACACTAAGCCTTTACTTCAGGCTCTAAAGAAGGCCAGGTGCCAAAGGAAAAGATTGAACGGTCTGAGACAATGGAGAAAGGTTTTACTGAACTTAAGAGAGCGATTTGCACAGCTCCAGTTCTCGGAATTCCCAATTATGCAGAGGAATTTGACCTGTTTTCGCACACAGATCGTAACGTTATGACGGCAGTGCTCTCCCAGAGAACCTCGCTGGGGTACAAGCCCTTAGCATATTACAGTGGGAACCTGGACCCAGTAATGAAGGGCCACTTCCCATGCGAACAAAGTTTAGCTGCCGCAGCGTTCGCCATAGAGAAAGCGACAACCATTGTAATGGGATGTTCCATGACGTTATACGTCGAGCACTCATTATTTGCCATTTTAGAGAAACCAAGGGGCACATTGACATCTCAGAGAGCTTCTGCCTATGAAGTGATCATATCAAACCCATCGATCAAAATAGTCCGATGTAAGATAGTGAACCCAGCTATGTTTATAGCAGAGCCAGTCTGTGAAGGAGAGCCGATACATGACTGCACAAATTATGAAGAATTCTATGATGAAAGCCCCAGGGTAAAATAAAATGGCTTGGCAGGAGGAGAGATCGTCTTTATTGACGGTTCTTCGAGGATCGACCAAAGCGATGGGCAAAGGTACACAGGCGTCGCTGTGATGAAACACATAGCAAATGGAGAATTTCGACTACTTGTTAGTGCGCAAATACCATCTCATTACTCAGCACAGGCTGCAGAATTATTGGCGTTGATACTCGCCATTGAGAATCACGCAGACCAGGAAGTAACATTGTACAGTGACTCCACCTATGTGACATCAACAGTGCACGCAGGCTTAGCGCGCTGGAAAAGGAGGGGCTACCTCCGAGCGGACGGCACACCAGTGCAATACACAGCCTTATTGGACAGGCTGACAAAGGCACTACAGCTCCCAGTGGGCATAGCGGTCGTGAAATGCACCGCCCACAGGAAAGGGACAGATTTTGTATCACGCGGAAATCACGCAGCAGACATGGAAGCCAAGCATATGGCATCCAAAAATGAGACGGTTATGGAAGTGGAAGTGGCGTGCATCCATGAAAGGATGATGGTAGCACGAACCACACCAGAAGCCTATAGTAATCCTGGGCAAACGCAACTAATGGAGCTCCAAGGGGAGGCACCACAGGAAGAGAAAAACCTGTGGAAACGTCGAGGTTGTTCTTTAAACCCCTCTGACATCTTGTGGCGACAAGACAGCACTGGTAAACTGGTAATGCCTGTAGCCCTACTAAAAATAGCACTGGAACAGTTGCATTACCCGACACACATGACAAAAGAGAAACTAGCAGCAATGCACGCGGAAGACTGGTTCACACCGAATTTAGCTGAGCATGTTGCATTCTTTATGGTGTACTGCATAATCTGCCAGCAAGTCACCGCTGGGCTCATATTAAAAGTAATGAGAGGAGTCATCCCCAGGCCAAATGGGCCTTTTCAGCATTGCATTTCGATTTCGTCAGCATGATTCAAGTATGCAACGGGTACAGATATTTAATTGTCGTGGTGTGTCCATTCTCTAGATGGATAGAAGCAGGTCCATGTACACACCCAAACTCTACCTGTGCGGCCAAATTCTTAGTGAGGGAAGTGTTCCCTAGGTGGGGGGTGTGTGAAGCGATGAGATCAGATAATGGGGCTCATTTTGTAAATGCAGTCTTTGAGCAGATTAGCTTGCTGCTTGGTATAAAGCACAAGTTCTCGTCGGCGTATCATCCAGAAGGTAATGGGATCTGTGAGAGGCTCAACGACTTGTTAAAGGAAAGGATAGCCAAGTTGAAGCTTACTCTAAAGATGGGATGGTTGCACTGCCTTCCACTGGCACTGTATGCTCTTCGGAACAAACCCGGCTCCGACCATCATCTTACGCCACATGAGATAGTCACAGGAAGAAGAATGAGAACTCCCCTCACACCCTGAGTTAGAGCTAGATGTGACGCCAAGTCGACAGGGAGGTTCTGGGTTCTGAAATGCAAAATTATCTGAACTGCATGACATCTTGCCTCACTGTAATTTCAGACCAGCTGCAGCGACGACGAACAGGGTGCAGTGCAGCACAGAACACAGAAAGAGACACTGCACCAGACACAGCTCAGGGTCTACGTGTTCCACTCGTCTTCCCTGGGGACACCGTCTTGGTGAGGAATCACACAAGGAAAAAGTGGGACGAGCCAAGGTTCAACGGACCACTCACAGTTGAAGACGTTACTCCATCCGCAGTCAAGCTACAAGGAAGGAGAGCTTGGATTTTCTTGGGTGATATCAAGCCATACATCAGAGGAACCCCTCTGCATTCACCCCACCGCGAAGAGACTACAGACAACGGGGAAGAACCACAGCACGTGCAGACGAGATCCATGACGAGGAAGAAGGACGCATGACAAGCAAAGTAAAGACAAATAACTTTTGCAAGTTGTGGCTTAACTTGGACACTTCCTCTAAGCAAAAAAGGGGATAAGGACATAAAAAGGGACACTCTGTGCATCCTAGTTGCAGTGTGAAGAAGAAAATTGCGTGTATAAGCCACAACATGTTTTGTTAACTTGAACTTTTTGAACAAAGACACTCTCAATCTGCGAGGAGAAAAGGACTCTGACAAACTCTGATCAAGGATAAGTACATTGGAAACAGATACAGCATCCCAATTCATCCAAAACCAAGACCTTGTTTGGAAGCAGTTATGGTGTCCCACAGTAGAGACATCACAAAGGACGTGGTTACATATTTTCACCTAGTGTTAAGATCATACCCATCACTGGTAGGGAGGCTCACCAGTGTCACAGACTTTCTTCAAGATCCTGACAACGAAAAAATAATCAGACAACTGCCAACTGCTTACTGTCATTGCTGAAACATTCATCGTACTCCCTGAGTATAGTTAGAAGGAAACAAATGCTTCCACCACAGGCAGAAATAGATGAACTCATCAATACACTTTTCTTTCGCATAATCGAAGACTATCCATCTCTTATCGGGAGAACAACTGATACATTGACATTCCTTCGAGATCCAGCCAACACTGATCATTTGAGCCATCTATTAAATAAAATCAGTATTTTGGTCGCACTCCATGCGACCGGACAGTGCAAACATTGTTCACATCAAGGAAAGAACGTATAATCCTGAATCTCAACAAAGACAGGACAAATGTCCCTGTCACCAGAATACAGCAGATTAGCGCACAATGTCCTTTTTCGCCTAGGTACTGACTTTCCGGAATTAGTGGGGAGACCTATCGAGGTTGACGTCCTCACCTTCATCAGATATCCAACTAATATCGCACAAATGGGAATGCTCCTCCATGCAATCATGCTCCAAGTGGAACTTTCCAACCATCAGAGAGATTATCTGAGGAGATTCTGAAGAGACTTTCGGCGAGTGACAGATCGAGGGAGCAGAGTCAAGAACCTTATTGTTATATTTGTTGTAATTTTTCCCTATTTTCTCCTACTGACCAGTGTCTAACATGTCCTCAGGACTGAAGCAGATTCCAGGATTGGACTGGGAACTCACACACTTTGAACATGCACAGTAAAGGTGACTCATCAAAGTATTATTTTAATCTATTTTTGCCCATAGTTTAGCAAAGAAACTGTATTGTATATTAAGAGACAATCGTCACTCACAAGAGGGGGGACACTTGTGAAGCACCTGACACTTTTGACACAAAACTCTGAGAACGGTACTGGGTGGGGGAACAATAACATTGACATTTGGCGAATGATCGAGATGGGGGCCCAGAACAGTAACCTGGTCGTCCCACAAGCAGAGAGGCACCCCCACTTTTCTGGAAGAAAATGTCGCCTAACATATCGAACTATAATATATGTATGCATTGTATTTATCATTATTTTGCTGTCATTAACGATCAGAACTGCATTTTTTATCGGTGCTCAAAGCATTCCGATTTCAGTGTACCCACCTGATGATACACGCATGAAACCCACAAGAGCACCCAGACCTTATATAGTCATTCCAGTCCCTAGAAAATCCGACGGTGGAGTGAATGAACTCGAAATTAATGTGATTAGCAATGATACACACACACTGAAGGCACACAAACCAGGCCAAGCGACCAAAGAACCTCAAACGAAAGCAGCAGAGAAGATGAGACTGCCTACCGCAAAAACTTTCACAGGAGATAGTGAGAAAAAACGAGAAGAATTAAGAGGAAGGCCAACAGAAGCAGTCTTGTCAGAAGCAATTAAGAAAACAGAAGCGGCCTCAGAAATGTTAGTAGACCTTCTATTCCCGCACCTAACCAGAGCGAGAAAACGACAAGAGGAACTGAAGAACAAAACGGCAGAGTCTGTATTACCCAGCACGCATATTCCAACACAAGGGATAAGTACCAGGCCTGCAATACAACCATATACCGGACCAGTGCTAGGCTGGTTGGCATAGGCACTTGCACGCAGCAGAGAAAAGATGCACGAGGGGCAGGAAAGAGCTGCCAGACTCGTATCCACTTAAAAGCATGCACCATGGTCCAGGATACCTGAGAACCCCCCAGCAAGAAAAAGCCATACAGAGGCATTCAGAGATGTAGTTATAGCAAACTACAGGAAAACATTAAGAATCGAGAGAAGCTTACACGAAGATAATAATGAACTAAACGATTACCTGGACAGCACAGCACATCTAGGGAACAACATTTGGTACCAGCACATGAAAGAAGTTGGAAGACGAAATTCAGAAGGAGTATGCTTCATTTGTACACTTCTACCATACAGTATGGGGAAATCCAAGATCTTCGTAGCTGTAGAAATTGATGTCCCGACAGCACACTGTCACACGTAGCAATGTGCAACACCAGAGGCCAGTTCATGGGAATTGAAGTCTCATTGTTATGGGCAACTGAAACAGATTATCCCGATGCAGACGATTATGTTCAGGACATTAAGACGAGAAACGGAGCTCATACTAGGAATCACGTGATCAGGTACGAGAAACCTGAAGTTAAAGGAGCAGGAATAAGATGGGAAGTAAACCCGAGACTAAATGTCCAAGGAAAAACTCCAGAAGAAACTCAAATTTGGAAAAACAGAGGCCAAATGCAGATTTGGGGAACAGTGCTTTCACCAAACGGATGGGAAGAAGGAGCAGTGATCTGCCGAGCATGGATGGCCCTTGGAGCCTGCAAGGAAGCCATAGAAAACTCACAGAGATTGTGCAAACCACTATGGCCAAAGCTTACAAGATTACTGACATGGGTCGAAGACAGAGGAGGACCCTTGCAGATAGTGCCACTAGTAAACCCGAAATTGTGCTTCAGGAACAATGGCACAAGGAAAATGGGAGAAAATCAGAACTGCGGACGAATTTTTGAATCTCTAGGAATGACTCATGCGACTGCAGTGATCATGGATCATTATTGGGCATGTGGATCCAAAGCATACATCAGACTGCCGAAAAACTGGGGAGGCATATGCACAATAGTGAATGTCCACGTTCCAGCACTAGTGATCCCGAAAAATGACTTGAATATTGACAGTTTCCCGAAAACAGATGCTCACCTGAGGAAGAGAAGATCTGTGGAACTGACAACTAGAGTGAAGAGAAAACATTTTTTCTCTGCCAAATCAGAAGAAGCATTATGAACACAAGCTGTTCAGCCTCACCTCATCAGTGTTCGTGACAATCATCATGCCAAGATTCCAAGTTGGAGAAAATACAAAAAATGGTTACAGATAACCAGATGGGAGTTACTGCAAACCATCAACTCAACAATAAAAGGATTCAACGCGATCAAGGAAGAGTTAAGAGCCATACGACTGATGACTCTCCAGAACAGATATGTACTTGACATGATCAAAGCTATGGATGGAGGAGTTTGTGCAAAAATTGGAGAATCATGTTGCACGTTTATACCTTCTCACGACGAGGAAAATGGAACCTTAACAGAAGCCATAGGTATGCTGACAAACCTGCAGAACCAGATGATCAATGAAACCGGCAAAGTTGATGATGACAGCTGGTTTGGATCACTGTTTTCATGGGTTCCACAATGGATGGCAGATGCATTCAAGTTCTTGGGAGCCCTGCTAGTAATATTACTAGGATTTTGTGTTATCAAGATAATAATCTCGCAATGCCAGAAAACTGCAAAGAAAGCCATAGGGAGGAAGATCATGATTGATGTCAAACCAGGATGGAAGCCCAGAGATCTAACTGACGATGAAATAAGAGACTTTGTGAAGGCAAGCGAGCATGCGCCAGAGGGTACAAAGTTTCTTTATCCCAGGAAACGCAGAAATTATGAAGGAAAATTGATCTATTGTAGCCCAAATGGACAATGGCAGCTAATGACATGGAACAAGGACGAACATGTAAAGACGGCAGGAAGCCTGAAATCAGTGATAAAAATATGGACTCCAAGGAGACATTCCTTCAAACCATCATGTACAAACCCACAAGACGAAGAAGAAATGGATACAGAAGAACCAAGTAAGATGAATCCAAAAGAGGAAGCGGAAGTGGTCGATGAACCGACCAGAAGGGGGAAGAGTGGAGAGGGGGGAGTGTAGAGGAGGTCCTGAATGCACTCCAGCCGCCCATTTTGAAGTACCAGGAATGTTCACACTGAGATATGTGACGTATGATGAGCAAATAAACCAGCAGAGAGCTGCATTAGGGCTCTGCCCAGTGCCTATCAGAAGAGCAATACCTATTGAAGTGCGAATAACCTGACAACCATGGGCAGTAAGGTATCCACTGAGAAAACCCTACCAGCAAGTGCGAATAACCTGACAACCATGGGCAGTAAGGTATCCACTGAGAAAACCCTACCAGCAAATGATACGAAATGAAGATTGCTTAAACACTGCTCCAGAAGAAACCCAATAGGCCTTAATTGAAGACGAATGGTGACGTCACGAGGGCCCGGACAGACTCACAGATGAAAGAAACGACAATCAAGAGATGACACACAGAGACGAAACGTCATGAATAAGGACAGCATGAACTTAGAAGGAGAGACGATGTTGAAATATAAAGAAATTTAAACTGTAAAGCAGGATGAAACTATTCAACAAGCTAATGCCTGTACATATGCTTGTAACCGCAAGAAGCTAGGAAAACAGTGCGGCTTGCTATGCTTAGTAGAAGAATAGAGCGGCAGGCGACACCTATACATCTACCTCAACAAAGCACACTATATAAGTGCGAATCCACTTTATACAAAAGCAGAATTAACCCAGGTTACTAAGGGTCAAACAGGACAGGATTCGTAGTCCAGCTAAAACAAGAAAAGAGACGGTGGAATCAAACCAAGAGAGGGAGGCTGACAGTAGCTCTGGAGAATCGAAACTTAAGAACAGAGCAGCCTGCCCTGTGAAGGTTGAGATAAGGAGGCCCAGGCAGGTGGCAAGGCAAATATGAATGAAATGCTCAAATAGAAGGAAAAGCAAGCAGATTCACGGTGTACTAGCACAGGACCAGTAGAGCAAGAAGAGGCACCTACGCCTGGCTGTCTCCCAAACAGAAGATACCATAACTTTTCCTGACAAGAAGCCACAGTTTCGAAGCCAACAACAGCCAACTATTGACACATAGCACTAAAGTACTGATTGATGGAAGGGAGGCTGGGTGAATCTTGGAGCATCCTGCACCTGGGTGACCCTTCTGTGTGCTGCTAATTAAGGCGGAGATGTATGCATGGGGTTGAAGCCAACCCAATCATAGTGGACCAAATAATCTAGAGTCCTTTAGATAGTAGAACCAATGGGACGTTGTACTTTACGTGACGTCTACAAGAGTGGTGTTAGAAGGATGGGCTTAGACGCCCACCTAATGATGTTTATCCAATCCTCACACTCTGTTACCATATACAGATATAGCACCTATATTTAAGTTACCTTTTCCAACCAATAGAATTGCATGACAAACTTTTGAGTGTTACACGTCAATGATGATGAATTTTGAGTATAACTGTTACTGATTGCATGAAGTCGTTGGGAGTTGAAGCGAGACGGGCTATCGCATCACTGTTGATTTCCATGTTTCCCTGTTTTTTTTTTCTTGTCATTAAACTGACTCCCCTTTGCCAAACCATTCAGTTTTCCTTATTGATTGGTGTTGGAATAAAAACCTGCACCCCCATCCACCTCAAGGTGCAGCTATCTTGTCTTAAAGTACTCGAGAGCGAGCTCTGACTCTATGGGCCGGTCAGGGGTCACTCTCTCTCCTGTATACTGGAACTAGCCACTGCAGATACAACGTCAATATGCCCTTCCTGTACATTCACTGCTCTCTTGTATATTCTTGTACATTTTTGTATTTACGCTGTATTTATGCCTGTATTATTCTGCAGACTCTGTATATTATTGTATCTTGTATTTTATTGTATCCTGTATCCTCTGCTTTTATTACTTTCCTTAACTTTGTATATTACTGTAACTATGTACCTAAGAAAAGCACCCAGACACCCCTGGCTTCGGTGCGCTATATAAGCAAATAAAACACACAAGGAAAAGCCTGCATAGTTTAACACAAAACTATGAACTAATTTTGTTATTTGTTGGGAACGTAATGTTTTCTTTTCAATTGTTGACGGGTATCAAATTCTACTATCCATGTGGACTTCAGTATATTCAATTACACCCCAACTTAATTCATTTTCGGTCTGTTTACCTTCTTTGAAGCAAACAACATTATTTGGGATTTTTTTAGGTTAATCTGCAGACTTTGTTAAATTGTAAATCGGCAGAGCTCTTCCAGAATCTGCTTCATACCTTTTACCGTCTGATCGACAATGACAAGGTCCTCAGCATATAGTAAATCTGAAACCTTAATCATTCCAAATTTAGCAGGGCAATGTGCATGCTGTTCTAATCTTCCAATCAACCGAGCCAAATAAAGATTAAATAACAAGGCGGCAAGCAAGCAACCCTGCTTGATGCCCTTATTGATCTCGATTGGTTGGGATAACTGCCCTCCATTATCAAGACGTACTTGCACAGTGTTGTTAGAATGAAGCTTGATTAATATCTCTAACAACCATTTAGGACACTTCATTTCAGACAATAGCTCCCATAACTTGTTACGATCAACACTATCGAAGGCACAGATAAAATCGATAAACGAAAAATACACTGAAGGTTTTGTTTTCTGCTTGCACTAGAAATTATGGCATCTAGCAGCCGAATATTGTACATGGTCCTGGAACCCGCTCTAAAACCAGACTGGAATGGATGCAATAGGTGGTAAGCATTAGCCCAGCCTTGCAAATGATCTAACGCCAAAACTTCCCAAATAGTTTTAAAAAACCCTGCCCGCACCCCGGCCCGCACCCCCTAGCTCCTGCTTCCTGGTCCATGTGAAGTCCCGCCTCCCGAGCCCACCCCGCATCCTGATTGGCCCCCTGCCCGTGTAGTTTTGTGTATAGTGCTCCCTGTGCGTGCCCCAGGCCCCCCTTTCCATCGTGGTGCCCAAGGTGAGTGGAGCCCCTTTCTGAGGCCACCAAAACTGCCCAACTAGTTTAAAAAAACCCTGCCCGCACCCCCGCCCGCACCTCCTTGCCCCGCTTCCTGGTCCGTGTGAAGTCCCACCTCCCGAGCCCGCCCCACGTCCTGATTGGCCCCCTGCCCGTGTAGTTTTGGGTATCGTGCTCCGTGCGTGCCCCTGGCCCCCCTTTCCATCGTGGTGCCCAAGGTGAGTGGAGCCCCTTTCTAATGCCACCAAAACTGCCCAAATAGTTTAAAAAAACCTGCCTGCACCCCTGCCTGCACCCCCGCCCGCACCCCCTTGCTCCCGCTTCCTGGTCCGTGTGAAGTCCCACCTCCTGCTCCCGCCCCGCATCCTGATTGGCCCTGAAGACCTATCACCCAAGCCATCTCTGACCCTCCTAGGGCAGCCCCCCTGCCCGTGCACCCCTCCGACGAAGGGCCCAAGACAAAGGGCAGCTCCAACAAGTAGGCTCCAATTCGTATCTGCAGGTATCCGCAGGAGAAGCAAGAAGCAAAGAACCTGAGGTCAATCTGCACCAACAAAAAGTAAGTGTCGAAGGGTGGGGACTGAAGCAATTACTTCAAACCAGACAACCCTACCATTAAATCCTAAAAGCTCTACTGTTGAGAATTTAGAAGTGTGCCCAATAGCGTGCCCCCCAATTTAGCTGCCTAATATCCTCTCTGTGCAAAGTTGAATTTAGAAGTGTGCCTAATAGCGTGCCCTGGTTGACTTTAGAAAGTGTGCCCAATAGCGTGCTCCCCCAATTTAGCTGCCTAATATCCTCTCAGTACAAAGTTGAATTTAGAAGTGTGCCTAATAGCGTGCCCTGGTTGATTTTATAATAGCCTGCTCTGGTTGACTTTAGAAAGTGTGCCCAATAGCATGCCCCCCAATTTAGCTGCCTAATATCCTCTCAGTGCAAAGTTGAATTTAGAAGTGTGCCTAATAGCCTGCCCTGGTTGACTTTAGAAAGTGTGCCCAATAGCATGCCCTGGTTGCATTTAGAAGTGTGCCTAATATCCTCTCTGTGCAAAGTTGAATTTAGTTGCCTAATATCCTCTCATTGCAAAGTTGAATTTAGAAGTGTACCTAATAGTGTGCCCTGGTTGAATTTAGAAGTGTACCTAATAGCGTGCCTTGGTTGAATTTAGAAGTGTACCTAATAGTCTGCCCTGGTTGACTTTAGGAGTGTACCTAATAGCCTGCCCTGGTTGAGTTTAGAAAGTGTGCCCAATAGCATGCCCCCCCAATTTAGCTGCCTTATATCCTCTCAGTGCAAAGTTGAATTTAGAAGTGTGCCTAATAGCGTGCCCTGGTTGATTTTAGAAGTGTACCTAATAGCCTGCCCTGGTAGACTTTAGAAAGTGTGCCCAATAGCGTGCCCTGGTTGCATTTAGAAGTGTGCCTAATATCCTCTCTGTGCAAAGTAGAATTTAGTTGCCTAATATCCTCTCAGTGCAAAGTTGAATTTAGAAGTATACTTAATAGCGTGCCTTGGTTGAATTTAGAAGTGTACCTAATAGCCTGCCCTGGTTGACTTTAGAAAGTGTGCCCAATAGTGTGCCCCCCCAATTTATCTGCCTAATATCCTCTCAGTGTAAAGTTGAATTTAGAAGTGTGCCTAATAGCGTGCCTTGGTTGAATTTCGAAGGGTGCCTAACATCCGTTCAATGCAAAGTTGAATTTAGAAGTGTGCCTAACATCCTCTCTGTGCAAAGTTGAATATAGTTGCCCAATATCCTCTCTGTGCAAAGTTGAATATAGTTGCCTAATATCCTCTCTGTGCAAAGTTGAATTTAGAAGTGTGCCTAATAGCATGCCTTGGTTGAATTTCGAAGGGTACCTAATATCCTCTCTGTGCAAAGTTTAATTTAGAAGTGTGCCTAATAGCGTGCCCTGGTTGATTTTAGAAGTGCACCTAATAGCCTGCCCTGGTTGACTTTAGAAAGTGTGCCCAATAGCGTGCCCTTGTTGAATTTAGAAGTGTACCTAATAGCGTGCCCTGGTTGACTTTAGAAAGTGTGCCCAATAGCGTGCCCTGGTTGCATTTAGAAGTGTGCCTAATATCCTCTCTGTGCAAAGTTGAATTTAGTTGCCTAATATCCTCTCAGTGCAAAGTTGAATTTAGATGTGTGCCTAATAGCGTGCCTTGGTTGAATTTAGATGTGTGCCTAACATCCTCTGTGTGCAAAGTTGAATTTAGTTGCCTAATATCCTCTCTGTCCAAAGTTGAATTTAGAAGTGTGCCTAGTAGCGTGCCCTGGTCGAATTTAGAAGTGTGCCTAATAGCGTGCCCTGGTTGACTTTAGAAAGTGTGCCCAATAGTGTGCCCTGGTTGAATTTAGAAGTGTAACTAAAAGCGTGCCCTCGTTGACTTTAGAAAGTGTGCCCAATAGTGTGCCCTGGTTGCATTTAGAAGTGTGCCTAATATCCTCTCTTTGCAAAGTTTAATTTAGTTGCCTAATATCCACTTAGTGCAAAGTTGAATTTAGAAGTGTACCTAATAGCATGCCCTGGTTGACTTTAGAAAGTGTGCCCGATAGCGTGCCCCCCCAATTTAGCTGCCTAATATCCTCTCTGTGCAAAGTTGAATTTAGAAGTGTGCCTAATAGCGTGCCTCGGTTGAATTTAGAAGTGTGCCTAGTATCCAATCTGTGCAAAGTGAATTTAGAAGTGTACCTAATATCCTCTCTGGGCAAAGTTGAATTTAGAATTGTGCCGAACAGCGGGCCTTGCTTGAATTTAGAAGTGTTCCTAATAGCGAGCCCTGGTTGAATTTAGAAGTGTGCCTAATATCCACTCTGTGCAAAGTTGAATTTAGAAAGCGTGCCCAATATCGTGCCTGGTTGAATTTAGAAAGTGTGCCCAATAACGTGCCTGGATGAAATTAGAAGTGTGCCCAATAATTCCATCTGACAGTTCCATCTAGAAAGTCTGCCCTATAGCTTATCTGTGTCATAATTACATTTAGAAAGTCCTCCGAAATTACACTTAAAAGTCCGACTAAAAGCATATCTGTGTTGTTGTTACATTCGAAATTCTGCCTAATAGCATACCGGTATCCCAGGTTGCTAGAAGAAAGCCTACCTAATAGCGTAGCTGGGCTGCAGTTGCAACTAGATAGTCTGCCTAATAGCATATTCTATGATCTAGGTACATTTCAAAACTGCCTAAAGGCATATCTGCACCCTAGTTTGCAATTGGAACATTAAAACTTAGAATACGTGAATATTATCACCCTGTTTAGTTGAACCTGGAAACTGTGAATAATCTCAGCCAGTGGTATAGTTGAACTTATAAAGTGCAAATATAAAGCGTAATTTGAATCTGAAACTGTACCTAATAGCAGGTACTGCTGTGATACTGTCAATCATAGAAAGAGTGAACAATCCGGTGTTATAGCTAAAGTGGGATGGTGTGAACAAAATCTTCCAACCCATCTATATCACAGTTACTAACCATGAGTACACTCAATCCACCAAGGTCTTCCGGAAACGACCGCCGTGCACCCCCCCCCTCCAGCCAGCCCGCCCTCACGTCCCCCCTCCCCAAATCATCCCACCCTCCACCACATACCCTACCCATCCCCTTTCCAAACACCAAGCCAGAGGGACACGATGGCGAGCCAACCACCCCAAAACCTCTGCTCCTCCGAACCCCTCCACCAATCAGCCTACTATGATCATACCCGCTCCCCTCTCTAGCCTCCCATGCACACCCAGCCCAACAATCATTCACCCCCCGTTTTTCCCATCAACCCCCACCATCATCCCCCCCGACCACACTCCTGCCCCTCCCTAATAACCGCACGCCTAGCCCTAGCAAGAACAGAATCCTCATCCGTCTCCCTCTCTGACCCCCCTACCCTCTCGAACACACCAATCGCAACAATGACACTAAAGAGAAAACGTACCTGGTCCCCCTCAATCTCTCATCGCCTCCCCTGTCTTGACCCACCACCTCATCCCCCCAATCACCACTCTCCCCCACGCCTCACCCTGCCTGAAACCCCTCTCCCTTGATTTCTCACCGACCTCAACTGAAACTCCTAACCCCCCACACCCCACCTTCAAATCCCCAGTACCAAACCCAATCATCCCAACACACGCGTCCCTCCACTCCCACCCGAAACCCTCCAACTTTTCTGCTCGCCCACTCTTCCCATCGACCACCCCTCCCTTTCTCTAGTTTCTACCCTCTCCCCCCACCCCCATCCCTGCAGCACCGACATCACCCTCATCTACCAAAGTGAATTGCATCCTATTGAATGCCCGATCCGTAGCAAAAAACAGACACAGCATCTTTGACCTCCTCGCCTCTGACAAACCTGACCTGGTCTTCATCACCGAGATCTGGTTCTCTGACGACTTCGCCCCTATCGCCAATGAAGCCCCCCATCCCCGACTACTCCCTCATCCCACTGAACCGTCCCTCCAGAGGAGGAGGAATAGCATTCGCCTTCAAGTCTCACTTCCACGCCTCAATCATCGACAACCAACCTTTCATTCTGTCCTGCGAATGACTCCTCGTTAAACTATCCCTTCCCCTTCTTTCTCCCACAGCTTCCTAATAATCTACCTGGCTATGATAGACAATTCTCAAACAACCTCTGCGACTCTATTGCCACCCTCCAACTAAACCATCCCAACCTCACCCTGCTAAGAGACTTCAACATATGGCTCGACATTCCCACCAACCCTATGACACACTCTCTGGTTGACGGCCTAGACGCGATTAACCTCCAACCCCACATAAACAGCCGACTCACTATAAAGGACACACACTTGATGCCATCTTCAGCTCCCACAACCTGATACATCTAAACCCCCCCCACCCCTATCATCTGGTCCGATCACTTCATTGTTTCTTTCGCCATTCGCTCACCCAACCCGCTTCCCGTACCCAAACCTGAACCTCCGAATCTACCCAAATGCTGGAAGAAACTAATAATCCTTCCTGACCAGCCGACGCACTCCTCCAGTCTCCTCCGCCTACCTGCCTACTCAATAATCAACTAACCCCCGACGCCTTTGACTCATGGCTCAACACCTCGCTAATGCGGCTCACACCCTCTTGCAAACCATCAGCCTGCCATGGCCTTTTCCCTAGATGGTTCATACCTGAATTGAAGACCAGTAAACAACTATGTGAATACCTAGAACTGAAATGGTGGAAAGACAAAACACCCCTGAGCAGATCCACCTTGGCCCGGCACCTTCATCAGTACAAAGCCGAAATCTGGAAAGCAAAAAAAGCCCATTACAACTCCCAAATCCTAAACTGTAAAAACCCCAGCAAAGAACTTCACAATCATCACCGAATTCACCAAACCATCATGCACCACCACCGTCCCGACCCCCTCACAATCGCTGTGAGACTCACTCTCTCTCCACTTTTACACCACAGCTCTCGAAAGAACAAACGCTCTAACCAACAAGCTAGCTCTCTTACACCCGCCAGGCAACCCACCCTCCATATCGGCCAACCCACCGCCTGCAACCACTACCCAACCAACGTTCGACTCCTTTAATCCAATATCAGCTGACCAATTTCTCAAACTTCTCTCTGCCCGCAAACCATCCGGCTCTCCACTGGACCCTTGCCCGGCCACAACCCTCAAAGAAATGTTCGCATCCACCTGCACAGGAGAACACGCAACAACCATCATAAATAACTCCCTTTCCTCTGGAATTTTTCCCGACGCATTCAAAACGGTTCATGTCAAACCTCTAATAAAAAAAACTTCCCTCGACCCTCTTGAGCCCAAAAACTACTGTCGCATCTCAAACACCAGGTTCCTTGCCAAACTCATCGACCGAACCGCCTACTCCCAACTAAATGCCTTTGTCGAAGCCAACAATCTCCTAGACCCCGCTCAATCAGGTTTCAGAGCCTGACACGCAACCGAAACCACCCTAACCTCAATCTGGGATGACCTTAAAAACACGGCAGACTCTGCGGGATGCGCCGCTTTAATCCTTCTTGACCGATCCGCCGCCTTCGACACAATCAACCACTCAATCCTCCTTGACCGCCTCCACTCCCTAGGAATCCCTGGAACCGCTCTCAAATGGATAGCATCCTACCTCAATAATAGGAATCAAATAACGCTACTCTCCACCTATTCCTTCCAAGCACGACCAGTCGGCACAGGAGTTCCACAAGGAGCATGCCTATCAGCCCTCCTGTTCAACCTCTACATGGCCACCCTCCCACGAATAATTCGCTCACACAACATCATGTACTACAACTACGCTGATGACACTCAACTAATTCTAAAACTCCTGAACTCAAAACCCAACTGCCGACCTGACCTCGCTTCCTGCCTCCTCGACATAGATCTCTGGATGACCACAAACCACCTCTTGCTAAACTCCTCTAAAACCGAAATCATGGTATGTGGTAACACCAAACTTCTTCCACACCCACTACCCTGGCCATCTGCCATGGGCAACTCACCGACACCCTCTAATTCAGTAAAAAACCTTGGAGAAACCCTAGACTCTGACCTAACACTCTCGCACCAAGTCAACAACGTCTCAAAGTCCTGCCACTACCACCTTAAAACTCTTAGGCGCATTTTTCCATACCTCTCTTTTCCCAACAGACTCTCTGCGGTCCAATCAATTGTTATATCAAGACTGGACTACGCTACCCCCCTCTACCTCGGAGTCCGTGCATACCAACTGACTAAACAGCAAAGAGTACAAAACGCTGGGTGACCTATAAAACCTTATGCATTTCTCACCGAGCTCTGCATAAAACCGGACCTCAATTTCTTCAAAACAAACTAAAACCCTATCACCCTGGACGTACTCTAAGATCAAGCTCAGCCGGCCTCCTAGTCATACCATAAACAAACTCAGTCAGGTTAGGCGGATCATCATTCTCAGCCTTGGCCCCCACGCTGTGGAACGCACTCCGACCCCACATCCGACTGACTGAAGACCTCATGTCTTTCCGCAAATTACTGAAAACTTGGCTCTTCCCCTAAAACCGACCCCGAACTCAAACTAACTCAAACTGGAGAACAGCATCTCAATGACTTTTGCCCAAATGCTAGATCATAAATAGCAATGCAGCATCAAGATCCGAGCGAGAAATCGAAAACTAATAACCTCTAAGGTTAGCTAAAAAGGACAAACAAAATAGAATGAGTAAAAGGATCAAACCTGCAAAATGGATAAAAAGAATAATTGTACGAGAGCAGTAAAGTGGCTGAAATTAATGAAATGGACGAAATAAATGTAATGGACAAGTGGATCAATGTGGACGAGAGGAATAAACTGGATAACAGCAATTCAACCAACCCTAACTACTAGATCATAAATAACAATAAAACAAATAACAATACAACATCATGATCCAAGCGAGAAATCGAAAACTAATAACCTCTAATGTAAACTAAAAAGGACAAACCGAATAGAATGAGTAAAGTGGATCAAAGCAGTGAAGTAGATAAAAAGAATAAATTGTATGAAAGCAGTAAAGCGGTTAAAATTAATGAAATGGATGAAATGATTGCAATGGACAAAAGGAACAAAATGGACAAAAGGAATAATGTGAAGAGGATGGAAAGATTAATACAGGAGACGGATGAGTACACAGAAAGATGGCATGGAATGTAAGAGTGCATGGTATAAATGGAACGAACAGAATAGATGATTCGAGTACATGAGATGGGTGTAGTGCATGGGACAGACGGAAAGCACGGAACGGATCGAGTGCGTGCGACAAGTGACATGGGCTGAACCGATAATGCAGGATGAATGAACTAAGTGAGTGGAGCGGATGAAGTCAGTGGAGCGGATGAAGTCGGTAGAGCGGATGAAGTTGGTAGAGCGGATGAGTGTGTAGAGCGGACGAGTGCATAGAGCCGACGAGTGCATAGAGCCGACGAGAGCATAGAGCCGACGAGAGCATAGAGCCGGCGAGTGAGTGGAGCGGACGAGTGCGTGGAGCGGAGTGCGTGGAGCGGATGAGTGCGTGGATCGGATGCAGGGTGTTGTGGTGTTGAGCAGATTTAGAGTGTTGTGGTGTTGAGCAGATTAGGGTGTTGTGGTGTTGAGCAGATTAGGGTGTTGTGGTGTTGAACAGATTTAGGGTGTTGTGGTGTTGAGCAGATGTAGGTATGGTGCGGGTACGGAACGGGTGAAGTGGTTGGAAGGAATGGGTGAAGTGGTTGGAAGGGATGGATGAAGTGGTTGGAAGGAACGGGTGAAGTGGTTGGAAGGGACGGGTGAAGTGGTTGGAAGAGACGGGTGAAGTGGTTGGAAGAGACGGGTGAAGTGGTTGGAAGGGACGGTTGAAGTGAATGGAAGGAACGGGCGAAGTGATTGGAAGGAACGGGTGAAATATGTGGATGGAATGGTTGAAGTATGTGGATGGAATAGGTGAAGTATGTGGATGGAATGGGTGAAGTATGTGGATGGAACGGATGAACTGGTGTGGAATGGGTGAAGTACGTGGGTGGAACGGATGAACTGGTGTGGAATGGGTGAAGTATGTGGGTGCAACGGGTAAAGTGGGTGGAACAGGTGAAGTAGGTAAAACGAAAGAAGTGTATGGACGAAACGGGTGGAGTGGTAGAACGGATGCAGTAAGTGGATGGACGGGTGATGTGGTTGGAACCAGTGAAGTGGTTGGAACTGGCGAAGTGGGTGGAACTGGTGAAGTGGGCGGAGCAGGCGCAGTGGATGGAACGTGTAAAATGGGTAGAATCGGTAAAGTGGATGGAACGTGTGAAGATGACGTATGTGGATAGAACGGATGAAACAGGGTGTATGGAACGGGTCAACTATGTATGGATGATGCATGGAGAAAGGCTAACGTGGGTAGAACGAATGAAAGGAGCAGACCGGATGATGAATGGATGACATGCATAGATCGGACGAAGTGCACTGATCAGAAGGAATACATAGAACCGATAGTGTGCATAGAACTAAGCAAGTTCATGCAACGGATGGCATGCACTGAACAGATAGAGGGCACGGAATGGACATTGTACAAAAATGATTAGAGTACGTGGAACAATATGAAGTGCATAAAATGGTGATAGTGCATAAAATGGTTGGAATGCATAAAATGGTTGAGTGCATAAAATGGTTGAGTGCATAAAACGGAGTGAATAGAACGTCTTGGAATACATGGAACGGATCGGAGTGCGTGGAACGGATCGGAGTGCGTGGAACAGATTGGAGTGCGTGGAACAGATCGGAGTGCGTGGAACAGATCGGAGTGCGTGGAACGGATCTGAGTGCATGGGATGGATCGGAGTGCATGGAACGGATCGGAGTGCATGGAACGGATCGGAGTGCATGGAATGGCTTGACTTGCATGGAACGTTTGAAAGAGCATGGAACGGTTTGGAGTGCTTGAAACGGTCGTAATGCATGGAGCAGTCAGAGTACATGGAACGGATAGAGTACATGGAACTATTGGAATGAGCTCGATCTCAAGCACCTATGGTAAACCACCATATCACATCTCCACGCTTACTCTCTTCTTTACACCACCACTCAACTAGAACACAGCGATACTATGACACTATTCGGTATAGCTTTTCTCATACCACCATTGGCCTCATACTCCCCATCACCCTAACTAAACACTGCTGGTTACGCTCCCTCCAGCCTATGCGTTCTCCTCAGGCCTAACGCAGCCAGAATCGGTCTGGATAACAACCTGCCAGAACGAACACATACTCTAGATCTCTCAACCACCGCACCTACCGCTAAGAAACAGCTATCACATGAATGCCCCACCAGCTGCACACATATCCGGTGCGCACACGCACCTTATGACTCTCTCTATTCTCTCTACTGACTTGAACTTCGGTTCCCGAGGGCGTTCAACCTACCAGCGCCTTGAGACCATACCAATGGAACATAAGGCGCTATATAAATGCAAAGTAACATAACATAACATAATACAATGGCGGGTTACATTTTACTGGTCGTATCAAGGGTGTCCGGTCATTTGGTCGACTACAAACTGGTCGACTGCAATTTGGTTGATGCCATTTGGTCGAAAACCAAATGGTCGAATTTTTTTTTTTTTATTGTTATATGTTTTGTGGGTTTTCGTGTGGGAAAAAAAAAATAAAAGAAAAAAAGGGGGTTGGGGGGGACCCCCCCCAAAAAAACCCAAAAAAGGGGTAAAAAAAAATAAATAAACAAAATCGACCATTTGGTTTTCGACCAAATTGATTCGACCAGTTGTCCAGTCGACCAATTGTTTTCGACCAAATGACCTGCAACCCGTATCAAGTATGGACAATAGTCGATAGTTTTCAGGTGCATTTCTCGAGCCGGCCTTATAGACAGGTATTAGAATAGAGGTGGTCCATGTAGAAGGTATTTTCTTATCCTTGCATATCTTTTTACAAAGTTGATATATAATCATGGACCAATTTATAGGATCATGTTTAATAACAAAACATGCCAACCCATTCGGCCCAGGTGCACTCGAGTTTACTAATAATTGCTATGATGTCTTTCCTAGAAAACTGCAAGGGCCATTCCTAAGAAGCATCATTCACCAAAATAGGAGGTGTCTCTTCATACACAGAATGAGTGAGATATTCAGCCCATTGATCTATCGTGTTCAACGGTTGGAGAAGAGTCACCTCTCACTTTATTTAACAATTTCCATATCGAACTAGAGTCACCTTTAAGTAAAGTACTTATCATCTTTTGCCTTTGAGAGTTAATTTTTGCTGCTTTTCTGCGTTTATGCCAGCATCTATATTTGTTATTCAACATTTTCTTTTTTTTTATCTACTCATGCAAAGGGAGACCCAATTTTTTGAAATGCTGAATTTCTTTTCGGTGGTTACACTTCAGAATTAACAGCTCACCAACACAGGATGTATTCACTACCTTCCCCCTTGAAGCGACATTCACGGTGCCACTACTTTCAGCGATTTCAGCAGTAGTTTTCTTGCTCACATTTTCAATTTCATCACCATTCACCCCACCTATGGTAATATCCAATCCCGTCCATAAGTTGATCTGTCTCTAGACGTAGACCGAAGACTAGGTCCCTGTTTCTCTAAGAATTTACAGACACCAATTGTCTTGCACTTATTACTTACTCAAGACAAAAAACTTTGTTAATGATGGTTCAAGGTTCTTTTTCATTTGTTCATGACCAAAGACTAGGTCCCTGTTTCCCTAAGAATTTAAAGACACCAATTGCCTTGCACTTATTACTTACTCAAGACAAAAAACTTTGTTAATGATGGTTCAAGGTTCTTTTTCATTTGTTCATTTCTCTGTATTTGTCAAGTTTTTTGCCACAAATATGTTTGTTTTCTGTTCCTTTCTCAAATGCATTTCTAAAAATGAGAAAATGAATGTATTTTGACGAACGGTGTACCTTAAAAAACACCTATACATCTTCTTGTAAGATCAATTGCATAGAAGATGTTGTGCAGTTACTAGCACTAAGTAATTCTTTTTCCCTAAAAAAGAAAATTAAAAAAATGTTGCAATCCAAGGGCCTCTTTTGCTCATCTTTTTAGAATACCCTCTGACAGTTAGCCAAGTAACAAAGCTGATGTCAAATCCTATTTTGCATGCGAAATAATTACCCTTTACCAAAATGTATAGGTAAAGAGACCTAAAGACAAGTGGCAGGACGCCTCCCTACTCGTTCCATAGAGGCTAAATCACAACTCTGAAGCTTAAACTGGGCTAAAATTGAAGGCAAAGTATGGAAAGAGGCCCTGAATTTACCATTGAGCACCCCTAGCTGGAATTTGCGGTTTGAACTTGGCCTAAAATCGCTAGGGTGTCTAGCTGATTGGAAACTAATCTCACTGTATAGAGAGATTTTAAGCCCTAGACCAAGTTCACTGTATGAGGATATCAAAATGCATCTCGAAATCCAGAATTCTGGGGGGGTTAGAAGAGAAAGTGAAAACTATTCTATCCAAAACGGCATCAGATCTAGACACCTTAATTAGCAATCCCCTAAAGGTAAAGCGAGAACTAGAGCTGTTGCATTGGATTAAAACAATAGCAAAAGTACAGAACTCTATTCCATGTAACACATTCCTGGTAGGGTAAAAAAAGTTAGGTCATCTCCCTCGTTATCTGGTCAAATATCCGGACCATAGGATCAGAAATAATTTCCTAAGGATAAGACTGAATCTTTTGCCCACGGGAGAGATTTTAGAGGCACGTCATCAAGACGAGAAAACAGTTAAGCTCTGTAATATCTGCGCTACTCTGTCGAACCAGTCCCTGAGTCATCTTCTAATGGAGTGCGAAGGGACTTGGACTTTGAAAGGGGACAAATTAAGAAGATTCGTCTCAGGGGAGGAAAGAATTACATCGGATCACCTCTGGCACAGAATTATATCAGGGCATGAAATGCTCCTAACATCAGCAGTGGTAGAAATACTAGGGGCCCTGAATTTTCTTAATTAGATCAACCAAGAAGGGGCCATCAGTTTGGCTGAGAGCAGGATGAAAGCAAGAAAAAAGCAACGTATTTAACGCAGAGAGAATTTGTCCGTTTGTAGGATATTAATGGTGGAAAAGGGACAAGAAGAGAAGTATATAGGAATGGATTATGAATAATAATGATTTTGATAATTGTTTATGAATTTGTTTTAAGTATAATCGAAAGCTTTCTTTTGTTTTAAAGAACTGAATTGTGAAATTTTAAAAGGTTTTGTAAAGGTTTAAACTCTTGCTTGATTAAACCAATTATACATTTTAAAGAAAAGAAAATAAAAGAAATAACAAAGATCAAGGAGGGAATTGTCATCAATTGCTCCTAACGAGTTAGTGGATGTCAAACTAATATTTGCATTTGGCTTGTTATCATGAATTTCCGCTACCGCTAGAGGTAACACATTGTTCGGAGCACATTTCCAAATTCCCTGGTTTAAAAAAGTTTGTAATTTGCCCAGGAGTTTTAACTACTAGAGGTTTACACGTATTAGGTGTAATGTTGGCAGATGTTACATTAGTTTTGGCATTCGTTCCATTGTTCGAAGAAGCCCTTTCTTCCCGATGATACCCCAAGCTTTTGCCATAGGGTTTGGACTGCCGTAGGTGATAATGTTTGCTTTTTGCAATAGCCTTTCCGGGCATGCTGCGATCTCAGAGCCGTTGACACTGGTTTGCTTCTGGAGGCAATCAGCCTTTGACAGCCGTGCTCGCGGCAAAACAGGAAAATACAATCAGGAGCGCGTAGCACTTACCGCAGTTAGCAAGGAGAAGGTGACAAATAAGAGGTGAGGTCACCTCGAAACCGCTGAACACTGACAAACGCTCAGCTGCACACTCCGCTTCATGCTGCGCATGAACGGCTATGCAGAAATAGAGTCAGCTTCACAGTGCAGAGTGTCCATTAGCAGCAAGAGTAGAAAGACTACTTGTGATTAGGCAATCCAAAGAACCAGCGTCTGCCTCCAACACCGACAAACACTCAGCTGCACGCTCCGCGTGAACGGCTATGCAGAAATGGAGTCCGCTTCACAGTGCAGAGTGTCCATTAGCAGCAAGAGTAGAAAGACTACTCGTGATTTGGCGATCCAAAGAACCAGCTTCTGCCTCCAACACTGACAAGCACTCAGCTGCACACTCCGCTGATACCTACCCCTGGCTGTTACATCAGGCTGGCCCTGGAATCCAGCTTGGCCTGTAAATATGGTCTAGACATTTTGGCAGGAGTCATAGATCCAGATTTTAGAGGAGATATTAAAGTTCTGATACAGAACCATGGAGAGGATCCTTTTAAGGTACGGCCTGGGGATACAATTGCCTAGAGAATTCTTGAAAGGGATCTATTTCCACGCATTGAGGAAGAAAATGAAGTGAATGAAACTGAAAGAGGTGAAAGGGGTTTTGGAGAGGCAGATAAAAAAACTGACATCTGCTGAGGCGGTAGAGTGTTGGCCTGTTCCTTTTGGAAGACGTCTTGAAATTCTTGGCATTCTGGCGGTATTTGCAAAATGACAGGGGTTATTGTAGCTAGGCCAATATTTGGATTTCTTGCATAACAGGTTTGTGCACAATCTGGAAAGGTTATACTCTTTGCTCGCCAGTCAATTCGAGGATTATGTGTTTCCAACCAAGGGATTCCTAGAATTACTTGAAATTGCGGAGCCTTGATTACATCAAACACAATTGCCTCCCGATGTCCGTCTTGACCCACAATGTCACTTCAGTAGTGGAGTGTGTTACCGGCCCAGAGGCGATTTTGGTTCCATCCACTGTGGTGATGACTTCCTTACTGGTTTTGGGGCAAAGAGGGAGGTTGATCCTGGAAGCCAATTCACGATCCACATAGTTTCCTATAGCCCCACTATCGATGTATGCCTTAATGGCATGTAACCGCCCAGGCTGCTTCGGATTTTCGAGGACCATTGGCATGATGAAATGCGAGGTCAGAGAGTTAGTTTTTAAGCTCGGCAAGCGGACCCCTACGCTTGTCGGGCGTGGTCGTTTCCCTACTCAGATTCCATCAGGTTCTTATCAGCGACTCCTACCGCCTTCTTAGACGGTTTTATAGTGCAGTCTCGTAAAAAGTGTCCAGAAGCCCCACAATAAAGGCATAATTGCATTTGTCGTCTTCGTTCACGCTCTTTTTGAGTTAAAGGTCCTTTAACCCCTCCAATTTGCATAGGTTCAATAACATCGGCACCCCTGGGGTTAACATGGATTTTGACCAAAACCCGGGTCTCAAACTTGGACCGATCTGCCTTTCTGTTTTGAAGTCTGTGATCTAATTGGACCACCAAATCTATATATTCAGAGCAGTCTTGGGGTGGATTTACGACCTGGGCCAGGACATCCTTAAGTTCTCCACGTAGACCTCGATGGAATAACGTGATTCTTTTATCCTCCGGCCATCCAGTCTCCACAATTAACCTATTGAAGGTCGCGATATAGGCTAAGAGGTCCAAGTTACCCTGTCGTAGGGATAGAAGCTCGTTGTCCAGGGCCTGTCCCTGAGAATGCCGCACAAAAAGTCTTTCCATGCTTGTCTGGAAGGCTTGAAAGTTCTGAAGAATTGGGTCATCTTGAGTAACCAGTGGAACTGACCAATCCGCAGCACTGCCACTGAGATATGATAGTACAAAAGCGACCTTGGTTTGGTCATTAGGGAAGGCCCCAGGTCTGCAGAGGAAGTGCAATCGGCATTGATTCATGAATACGGCGAACCTTTTGGGGTCCCCGGCAAAACGTTCCGGTGGGGCCAGTGGCGTATTTCCACATAGATTAATTTGCACAGGGTTATTTGAAACCACTGGGGCGGAATTACCCCCAGAACCTGGTAAAGGAGTTTGACCAGCCTGACCTTGTAATAGCTGTCTGGCAAGGTCATCAGTTCGTTCTTTAGATACAATTAACTCTCTCCTGAGGGCATTCGTCTCCTGGCAAGCGGAATGAACTTCAGCCCGTAATTCCCCAATAGCTGGGCCAGCTGGTCTGTCTCGGAAGTCTCCATAGCGCCCGGGTGGGAAATTGTAGGTAGGCTTCGCGTTCTGTAACGCTCACCTGATTCCCACGGAGGCGCCGACCTGTTCGGGACTGCTATGACCTCATCTAAGGTGATGCACAGGACTCGGAAGACGGACTGGACCGGACCCCCAAACCTCGCATGTCTGGCCCGTAGAAGAATCCTTCTGTAGATGGAAAAGGGGATTACATGTCTGCTGGATAATGTGTCGGATTCCCCCCCTTCTCCCTCTCACACTCCTTGAACCCCCTCCGCGATTCCCCGTAGAGTCTCACCTTAGAGCCTGAAAGGATGAGCTCTCCATCCTGCTTCCGATGAAGGGGCGCGTTGATTTCCAGTTACTTCACTGGATCTCGGGTTTGGTGAGTATTCACTTGACTTTTCCGATATGAGGCCGTAAGTATTCAGTTGCAAAAGTTCAAGCCTTAATTGTCCGTTGTCCTTTTCTCTATTTCAGATGCAGGATGAAGAATCCGCGTAGAGGAATGGATTCGCCGAAGGTAAACTCTGGTGAGTCTTTTTGATGGATGGTTCCCTTAGTGATCTTGCTTTCACCCACTAATGCGTGTGTCTTTTTCCCCTTAGGGGCCGGGGTACGGAAGTGCCAAAGAAGCAGCGCTGACCCGAGGTGAGGAAAGATTGTCCCAACAATAATCAGGTAAGTCTTAAGGTGGAAGAATCAGGCCTTCCTCAATCTGTTCCTTCGCTCACCTTTATTTTGTCTCTAGGTGCTGAAAGGCGGCGGATGGTGCCAAAGGTCGCTGAAGAGCCCGAGGGCGCCTCGTGAAGGTGAGTGGAGCGCGGCGCTGCAGCGAGCGATGCGATGCGCTTCTAAAAATAATGTCTTTTCTCAGGATCGTCGGAGTGATGGTTCTGGACTCCGGATGCAGGTAGGTAAAGTTCAATTATTCACCTTTCTCTCTTTTCCTTCCTTTTCAGGTGGTCCAGGTTGCAGGCGGGCGTGGCTGGAGCCAGGATGCAGGAGCAGACACGGTGAGCGTCCAGCTGCTAGATGCAGAACAACGCAAAGCGTGAGCTGCTGTCTGGGCGTGGTTTAAATAGCCCCCAAAGTAGTTCCAGGTAAGTATTCTTCCTCAGCCACGCCCGAGTGGTAAAATAGTCCCATAGGTAAAATAGTCCCTTTCAGACCTCAAGGAGGTCTGGATCCGGCAGCATGGTCTGCATCAGGTAAGTCCATCCAAGCACTCCCATAATGAGCCTGGCGCCTATGGTGCCAGGACTGATGCCTTCTATGAGCCTGGCGCCAAAGGCGCCAGGACAATGTCCAAAGAGCCCCTATAAGGGGTTGCTGGGTCCCTCCCTGGGGACATGATGTCTGCTTTCGGGGACGCTGGGCCTGAAATGGCTTCCCGGGAGTAGGCATCATGACAGAAACAAGGTTTACTTTATCGGAGTAACAACACTGAGGAAGGAATAGTTAGAACCCAACTGGTAATACCCAAATCCCATACGAATATTGTGCTAGAGATCGCACACTCCCATTTGATTGTTGATTGTTGTTACTATACAGTGGATTGTTTTACCTCTCAAGGGATTATCCTTTTCTAGTGCTGATCCGGGCTACATTTGATACCAATTTTGGGTGAGACAACTTATCCTTATATGTTATTATTATTTTTAATCCTGTAATCTCGATCAATTAAACTTGTCCAGTACCACTGGCACTTGCACTGCTGATACGTCTATCTCTAAGATTTATTTCCATTGATTTAGATGTCATCTTCCTGTGTAGTGCATTAAATGATACGAGGCACATGAGCCTTAAAGTTCTATGATGTGCAACTCTTCCACTAATGACAGCCTCCTAATATTGGTACATTCAATTTCCTTCTCCTGTACTCACCTTAATTATACTCCATTTCTGTACCGACTCCTTGAATAATGACGCTTTGTCCATCATTTACTTTTGCATTTTAGTCACATGCTTAACTAAGTCAAGATATTGGGGTAAGTCCCTAACTACAGCACCGCATGCTTGTTACACTCTGCATGCTGCTCTTGACACTTCAACCACATTATAGCGGCTATGGAAGAGGGATCTTTTCTAATCTAGTACTTTTTCTTTATTCCCACATTAAAAACAGCAGTTTTGTTAGATTCTGTAACATTCCTCTGTCTCTGGGCCCTGTTCTCTTCCCACCTATTTTCCCATGTTTAGTAGACTCGGTGACAAGTGAGATGTTTCTTTTCCTCAGAATTTCTTTGCTATTATCAAACTCTTTGCTAATATAGTTTTAATTTTACATGAGGCTACAACCTTATGTAATTTCATACCATGTGTTTTCTCTGCCTACCTTTCCGACCAACATCAAATCCAACGCCTGGTGTATGGAATGTTAATTCTCAATCTCTTGTTCCAACAAAATGGTACTCCTATTGTGTACTCATTCATTTGTATCTTTTAATTTTTTATGAATGATCTTGCGTGTCTTGCACAACCACAAGAGAGTTGAAAATGACCAGCTTGGTCGAAACACATGTCGGCTGTACAATAACTGATTAAACATATTCACAGTATCAATTTATGTGAATTTATGATTAGTGACTTGAGACTTCATAATTTAACCTTAGCAACTATTGTTTATGGCATTGCGCGTTTGACTACACTCCCAAATCAATTATTCTTTTCAAACCAAATCTGAGCCTTGTTAGGGAAGGGTCTGTGGGACTGTGCACGCAGCAGACCTTGATTTCTGATCTCTTACCCACGTGGATATTTTAGCGCATAGGTACATTTAGTCGAACCCCTTGCTCTTTATTTTAGCCTACTGCAATGTGAATACAATAATAATAAATGTTGCACTTTCACGAAGAATAATGATGTCAGTTTGCAGAAAGAAAAATAACAAACTGACAGTGTTCCCTCACTCTGGATGTGTAGCAAGTCCTTTCCCTATCTCTCTTTCTCTAGAACGGGTAATCATAGGGTGTTCTCAGCTGGGTTGTACCGCTTCCGGCCAATTGTTTTCCTTCTCTATTTGTTGGTCATTGGCCCTTTTGTTATCGCTGCTAGGAGAGGCCGCGGCTTTGCAGGACTTGATGTCCCCTAGGTGATTCCACGTGTTTTTACCTTCCAGTTTTACTGCTCCTTCATTCACCAGTTCCACAATGTAGGGTCGGGTAAACCGCGGCTTGTCCCCCTTTCTGTTAATGTTCCTCAATAATACAGTGTCCCGGGATATAACGGTGGCTGCTTTAAAAGGTCCTCATTTGCTTCTGGGTCGCTCTCTTCTCCTGCTTCAGGCCTCTCCCATCATCCCTGCAGTTGGTGAGAAATAAAAGAGGCACTAGCCATCAAGGAAGGGTGTATTCGTACATTTCCTGACATTACCCGTCCTGTCACCACTTTGTGTGGGGTTAAATGGTGGTCGGATCCTGGCTGGTTGCGCAACCCAAATAAGCTAATGGAAGGCAATGGAGCCAACTCTTATTGAGAGTCTTTTTAATTTTGTCTATACCTTCTTTGAGCAGTCCGCTGAGGCACTCACACATTCCGTTTGCTTGCAGGTGATAGACACAAGCAAACTTATGCTGTATTCCTAGAAAAGTTGTGATGTGTTGGAACATCTCATTGGCGAAGTGAGGGCCGGTGTCAGATCGGAGGACCTCACACATGACCCATTGTGGGAATA
This sequence comes from Ambystoma mexicanum, assembly GCF_040938575.1. Lineage (NCBI taxonomy): Eukaryota > Metazoa > Chordata > Amphibia > Caudata > Ambystomatidae > Ambystoma > Ambystoma mexicanum. The sequence continues at coordinate 527,302 of NW_027182344.1, read as the reverse complement.
TTTAATGAACCAGGAATGTTGCCGCTCTAAGGGCATCAGGATGGGAATGAGGACCGGCCTCTATCCTTCGGGAGAATGGGCACAGAAATACTATCATGTAGCGTTACCCTTGGCATACTTGGATCATGTCAACATAGTCAACATGCAGGTGCTGGAATGGACCCACTGGGAGAGGTATGGCTCCTCTCACTACCCTTAATGTGTGACCTGCCGTGAACTGTTTACACACTAGAAAATGTGTCATGATTTTAGCCACATCTTCAGCCAAATTTGGGCAGATCCCATCTTCTCCAACCTGAGCAGCAACCACATCCTTCCCTACGTGGGTTGGATGGTGTATTTGTGTGAGTGCGGTGTGCAGTAGTAAAAGTGACATTACCACCTTTCCTGTGTTATTTTGCCCATAAGGTGTCTTTCGGAGACACTGTACATCCCCTCTTAGTCCACAACACTTTTTCTTCCCTAGGTGCTGCTCCCTGAATTTCTATGATCTGTGTCACTGGTAATGTGTTCCTTAAGTAACATTGTTCGTGCATAATTGCTCGCTGGGGATGAATCATTCAGCTCTATCATGTCCCCAAAGTAGGCTGTGTGCTTTGCTTCTGCATTGCAGCTCTCTGCCCCAACTTGCAGTGCTATGCGGATGACACTCAGCTCATTTTCAGGCTACCATCAGCCACCTCTTCTCCTTCTCTCATCACTGACTGTCTATCTGCCGTCCAGGAGTGGTGTGCCGCCAACGACTTCTGCCTTAATGCCAGTAAGACTGAGATGCTCCTCATCAGCACACCCACTCCCACCTTTCCTGTCATTCTCTGGCCGGCCTCCCTTAGCCCTCTCCCTGCCCCCACCTGCGAGGCAAAAAACCTCAGGGTCATCTTCGACTCCACACTCCTTCGCTCCACACATCTTTGACGTCTCTAAGAAGTCACACTACCAGCTACACCTCCTCAGATGTATTCTTCCTTTCCTCTCTTTCCCCCAGAAGCTCACTGTCTCCAGAGCTCTGGTTCTCTCTAGGCTGGACTATTGCAACAGCAGCTTTCTAAATCTGCCTGCCTCTACTCTCCGCCCTCTGCAACTCATCCAGAACAGGACTGTGAGACTTGTCTTTGGCCTCAAGCCCAGGGATCCTATCTCTCCAGGACTGAAATCTCTGCACTGGATCCCAGTGGTTGCGAGGATTAAGTTCAAAACCCTCTGCATTGTCCACAAGGCCTTCTGGGGCCGGGGGCCCCAATACCTTCAACTCTCTCTTCCCAAATATCTTCCTTCTCAAACTCTTCGCTCATCTGCCTCCAACTCCCTCAGGGTCAGTCGCTTCTCCAAGCACCGAGTTGGCGGTAGATCTCTTTCTGCGGCTGGGGCCTCCCTCTGGAACAGCCTCCCTGCCTCCCTGAAACTTGAGGAGAACCATCTCCGGTTCCGGAAGCACCTCAAAACATTTCTCTTTGCTTCATCTTTCTCTCCTCCTCTCTCCTGCTGACCTCCTGGCTGAATCGTGAACTGCACTGGCTACCTGGCCACCCTCTGATCTCAGGCCCAGGTGCCTCCCCCGCCAGTCACAATCACCTGCACTGCCTGCCTGGCAACCCCCGCACTTGGAGACTGTCTCTAAATCCCTTCAGTCCCACTACCAGCACTTGACACCTGATCCTGCACTTACCTTTGCACTTGCCAACTGCTGGCCGATACCATACTTGTTGTATTTCTTTTCTTTTCCATGTAATGCACTGTCCCCCAACCCACACTCTCCACCTTCCCCATTCCCATGCACTTGCGTGATCTGAATGACACCTGGCCTAGTAGGATCGTTGTCTGTCCTCCCTGTGTTCCCCCTCCCTTGCCGCGTCGCGCCTTGATACACTTGTGTATAGGCACGTTATAAATGCCATATCATATCATATCTGCTGCATCATTCCCCCTAGAGATGGGGTCCATCCCTCTCGTGTGTGCTTGGCACTTTGTCACTTCTATGTGCTGTGGGCACTGGAGAGCTTCTATTAGTGACTGTCACGATTTGACTCCGCCTTTCCCAACTCCTCCTCACCTGTCTTCTCCTGTACTTCTTCCGTCTTTATTCCAGTCTTCTTCTTCTTAACCTTTTCTCCTTCGGCAGGTTTCTTCTCCTTTTTTTGTCGAAGATATGGACGCGCTCCCTCGGTAGCCTCCGTGATCTGGCTGATAACAGACCAAGGGAATACCCGAGGAGCACGTCCTAAAGAATGGGGAAAAAAGCTTCCTGGCAAAAAAAACCCAATCAGCATTCAGGTGTCCGTGGAATACTGATGTCCGGCAATTACATGGAGATCTTGATGCTTGTAGTCGCAGAACTCCGGACACGTAATATAAACAACCACACCTTGCTCAACTGTATTATCGGCTGAGTTGTGATTAGAGAGAGGTCACGGTCCGTCGGAACACCGAAGAGGCGTTACGAACGGAACAACAAAAGAAAGGAAGAAGGAAAGAAATAGGCTAGGAAAAGGACAGGAAAGTATGAACAGTCGGAAATGCTCACAGCGAAAATACTAACACTGAAGCGTCGGCTGAGTGAAAAAGACGGGGAAACGCTAGGTAGAGAGCGTTGTGTAAGAAAGGACAGAAGATAAGACCCTAATCACCTTACCTGAAAACCTGAAATCACCTCCAGTGTAGGGAAGGAAAAGGAGGAAAGTAAGGACTTGATGTCAAAGGCAATGTTTGAAAAGCTAGACGCTGAGAGCGACTTGCTGGGCACGTAACGGAAACGATACAACGCGCAGAGCATTGCTATGGGCCGTTAGTTATAGAATAAGTCGGCCATGTTGGAATAAACTAGACCGATAAAATGGAACAGGCCGCCATCTTAGTAGTATCTCCAGCGGCTAGTAATTCTCCAGGGTTGGTGCATGACAGTATGCCCCCTTCGATACCGGCCTCCTCCAGGTTTCCCTGGATACAGCCTATGGAATCGCTGTACAAGTTTGGGAGCGTGCATATGGGATCTTGGTTCCCAAGATCTTTCGGCAATGGGAAATCCCTTCCAATGGACCAAATATTGAAGGGTTCCTCTCCTGTAGCGGGAATCTACAATTCTGGCCACCTCATATTCCTCAGGTTCTTCGGGCGGAGTGATCACCGTCCTTCTCAAAGGTCTCTTATACAGATCTCTTTGATGAGTCTTGAGTAAAGAGGAGGGAAAGACCGGATGTACCCTTCGCAGAGAGTGAGGTAATTTTAGTTTGAAGGCTACAGGATTGATCTGGGCCAGGATTGGGTAGGGCCCTATGTATCGTGCTGCGAATTTCCCCTTATGAGTCCAGCGAGGTAGATATTGCGTAGATAACCAAACTAAATCTCCTGTCTTCCAAAGAGGAACCGGATTACGTTTGGTGTCAGCATAGGTCTTATACTTCTTGCGACTTTCCTCTAAGGTCTGTAGGGCTTCCTTGTGTGTACGTTTGAGATCCATCAGCATGCTCTCCAAGGCGGGAGTTGTGGTCTGGCTGCTGAAAAATAAGGCTCCTAGATGATGCGGGTCATAACCATAGGTGCACTTGAAAGGACTCATCTTAATTGCTGTATGAAAAGTGTTGTTGTAGGCGAACTCTGCCATTGGTAGCAGAGCAGCCCAGTTGTCTTGTTCCCTGTTACAAAAACAACGAAGGTATTGTTCTAAACTAGCGTTTAGTCTTTGGGTCTGTCCATTTGACTGGGGGTGATATCCCGAGGATAACTCTTTCTGTATAGCCAACTGGTTACATAGCGAGTTCCAAAATTTAGAAGTAAATTGGGTTCCTCTGTCCGAGACTATGGATCGTGGTAAACCGTGTAGCCTTACTATCTCGCGAAGGAAGACTGTAGCGGTCTCTGAGGCTGAAGGAACTCCTGCGAGAGCTACGAAATGGGCTAACTTGGTGAAAGAATCAATTGTCACTAGAATCACCTTCTTTTCCTGGGAAACTGGGAGTTCTACTATGAAGTCCAAAGAGAGATCCTCCCAGGGGCGTGTGGGAGTCTTGGCTTGATGTAGGAGTCCGAGTGGTCTGTGACGAGGGGTCTTATTGATGGCACAGATAGGACAAGTTGACACATAAGAGGTGATGTCTCTTCGCATCGACGGCCACCAGAAACTCCTGGATACCAACTCATACGTTGCCTTCTCCCCCTTATGTCCAGCCAAGGGTAGATCGTGGCAAAAGCTGATGGCCTGTCTGCGAAGATCGGTGGTGGGTAAAAACAATGCTGAATGATGAAACCACAATCCTTCGCGTTCCTGCAATTTGCATGATTGTTTCTCTTCCTGAGCATAATCCTGGAGTTCACCTTGAACCTTCTCAAGGAATAGGTTAGCAATTGTATGAAAGTGGTTCTCAAGCAGAATCTTCTCCCTTTTAACCTCTGATAGATCTTCTTCCAACCAGCTACGGGATAACGCGTCTGCCACACTATTCTGGGATCCTGGTATATAGGTGATGAGGAAATCAAAGCTTGAAAAATAATAGGCCCAACGGGCATGCCTAGAATTCCTGCATTCCATTTGTTGGAGAACCTTGAGATTCCTATGATCAGTACGAATCACAAATTGGTGAGAGGCTCCCTGTAGCAAATGTCTCCATTCCTGACAGGCTGCCCGCATTGCTAATAATTCTCTTTCCAGAACTGAGTAGTTTCTTTCGCTTCCTGTTAGGGTGCGAGAGTAATAAGCAATAGGGTGTTCTTCTCCATTGCTTCCTTCTTGTAACAAGACGGCCCCCAAAGCACCCCCCGAGGCATCGGTCTCCAGGATAAATGGTTTATTCTGCTCGGGCTGAACCAAAACCGGGGCAGTGATGAATCGTCTTTTTAGTGTTTCGAATGCTGCTTGAGCCGCCGAATCCCACTGGAATACTATACCCTTTTTGAGAAGTGCTGTGATGGGTAATACCAGATCAGAGAAGTTGGGTATAAACCGGCGGTAAAAGTTCGCCAGACCTAGGAAACGTTGAATCTCCTTGACAGACGAGGGCTCTGGCCATCTGTCTATGGCCAGTACTTTCTTGGGGTCCATACGGATACCTTTCTCTGATAATATAAATCCCAGGTAAGGTACTTCTGTGGTCTCAAAGAGACACTTCTCGGGTTTGGCGAAAAGTTGATTTTCTAATAACCTACGAAGTACTTCGCACACATGTAGCCGGTGTTCCTCCAAGGATGGAGAGAAAATCAGAATGTCATCAAGGTATACGACTACCGATATGTATAACATATCGGCAAAGATCTTGTCTACAAATCTCTGAAATACCGCTGGGGCGTTCACCAGTCCAAATGGCATAACACAGTACTCAAACAATCCCAACGGCATCCTGAAAGCGGTTTTCCACTCGTCTCCTTTCCTTATTCTTAACAGATGATATGCACCACGGAGATCGAGCTTGGTGAATATCTTTGAATCTCTGACAGCTTCCAGTATGTCTCTGATAAGTGGCATTGGGTACCTGTCTCGGATGGTAATGCTGTTCAAGCCCCTGTAATCAATACAGGGGCGTAATTCCTTGGAGTCCTTCTTAGATATGAAGAACAATGAAGCCCCTCCTGAGGACTTTGATGATCGAATAAGCCCATTCATTAAGTTGGAGTTGAGGTACTCCTTCAATGCTTCCTTTTCAGATAAGGATAGTGGATACATTCGGCCGAAAGGTAAGGAGGTCTCTTCCTTTAGATCTATGTTACAGTCCTCGTGGCGGTGAGGTGGGAGGAGTCTGGGATTAATGTCTTCAAACACTCTAGCGAAAGCCAGATACTGTCTAGGTAGAGAAGATATCGAGAGATTGCATTGAGTCGTAGTGAGACTGGAGTGTATCTCCTTCTGGATTTCCATAGCATTCATGCAGTGTTCCCGGCAGTATTCGGAGTCGAAGCTTAACTTGTTATAAGTCCAGTCAATCTTGGGGTTGTGTCTTCTTAGCCATGAAATACCTAATATCAACGAAAAATGAGCTGCTCTGATAACATCAAATGTGAGGGTTTCGACATGATGATCCATCTTTACTGTTACAGGTTCCGTTTCCATAGTAATTAGTCCAGATGAGAGTGGACGACCATCTACTCCCTCGACCGGTATCGGTCTGTCTTTCTTCCTCAGTGGAATCTGATTTTCCTGGGCCCAAGTTACGTCTATAAAGTTTCCTGCGGCTCCGCAGTCAAGCATTGTCAAAACCGATAGGTTCTGTCTCAGGCTGTAGGAAATGGACAGCTGGAATACCATCAGACGATTGTCCTCTATTCCTTCATTAATGGGTCTTGTGAGGTTGCAAGGGTTTGTACAGTGGTCCCCATGGCTTCCCTTGCAAAAACCTGGGGTCTGGCGTTTCCCTGTCTCTTAGAGGGGATATCTGGACAATCCTTAAGCATGTGAGTTGATGAACCACAGTACATGCAAAGGTTGAGTTCCTGCCTTCTTCTCCTTTCAGCCTTGGTTAGCGGTCCCCTGGTTGCCCCGATTTGCATAGGTTCTTCCGAACTAGGTCTTTCCCTCCTTCCTGAAGGCGGGCTGTAGCGTGGCGCTGATCCTCTTCCTCTTCTCTTCTCTGCTCGTCTTTCCTGTAGACGGTAGTCGATCTGTAGGACTAGCGTAACCAGCTCTTGAAAGGTGTTGGGACGTACTGCTCTAGCCAGTTCGTCCTTCAGTTCCTCATTTAGCCCTCTCCGGAAAATAGTTTGTTGTGCCGTATCCGGCCATCCAGCTGATACCGCCAGGGTTTGGAATTGTGCAACATAACCCTGTAAATCTTGGTTTCCTTGTCTGACATCAAGATAGGCATCAGATTTAGAATACTGTACTTCGGAACGCTCAAACCGGTTCTTGAAACCTTGTATAAACTGGGCGTAATCGTTAACCAAAGGGTCTTGGTTGGTTACCAAAGGGGTAGCCCATGCTAGGGCGCTTCCTGTCAAGTTGGCTATGAGGAACCCAACTCTGGCCCTTCCAGACTCGAATGCTCGAGGTCGGAAGGAAAAATAGACTGTACAAGCATCGAGGAATTCTTTGATATACCTAGGGTTTCCATCGTATTTACCAAATGTGAATGGCATTGGAGGTAAATCATCTCTACCAGCTTCCCTAGAGGCTGCTTGTTGTCGTAGAAGAAGGTTCTCGGCATGCAATGATTGCATATCGACTCTGAGGCTCTGAATGGCATTACACATATCTTGAATTTGTTCTGGTGACGCCATTGTGTCTTCTTGGCGTTGTATACTGTCACGATTTGACTCCGCCTTCCCCAACTCCTCCTCACCTGTCTTCTCCTGTACTTCTTCCGTCTTTATTCCAGTCTTCTTCTTCTTAACCTTTTCTCTTTCGGCAGGTTTCTTCTCCTTTTTTTGTCGAAGATATGGACGCGCTCCCTCGGTAGCCTCCGTGATCTGGCTGATAACAGACCAAGGGAATACCCGAGGAGCACGTCCTAAAGAATGGGGAAAAAAGCCTCCTGGCAAAAAAACCCCAATCAGTATTCAGGTGTCCGTGGAATACTGATGTCCGGCAATTACATGGAGATCTTGATGCTTGTAGTCGCAGAACTCCGGACACGTAATATAAACAACCACACCTTGCTCAACTGTATTATCGGCTGAGTTGTGATTAGAGAGAGGTCACGGTCCATCGGAACACCGAAGAGGCGTTACGAACGGAACAACAAAAGAAAGGAAGAAGGAAAGAAATAGGCTAGGAAAAGGACAGGAAAGTATGAACAGTCGGAAATGCTCACAGCGAAAATACTAACACTGAAGCGTCGGCTGAGTGAAAAAGACGGGGAAACGCTAGGTAGAGAGCGTTGTGTAAGAAAGGACAGAAGATAAGACCCTAATCACCTTACCTGAAAACCTGAAATCACCTCCAGTGTAGGCAAGGAAAAGGAGGAAAGTAAGGACTTGATGTCAAAGGCAATGTTTGAAAAGCTAGACGCTGAGAGCGACTTGCTGGGCACGTAACGGAAACGATACAACTCGCAGAGCGTTGCTATGGGCCGTTAGTTATAGAATAAGTCGGCCATGTTGGAATAAACTAGACCGATAAAATGGAACAGGCCGCCATCTTAGTAGTATCTCCAGCGGCTAGTAATTCTCCAGGGTTGGTGCATGACAGTGACCCATCAACAATTTCAAAATAACACTTGTTCGATACTATCTCGAGCATCTCTGGCTTTCACCCACCTTTCCAGGCATGCTCTGTGCACCACCTTCCGGAAACTCCTTTCTTCCTCAGGCACACCCAACAATCTTGCGCATGCGCCTACTGCGCACCGCCACAAACAGCTGGTTTCATCCTCGTACACTCTGAATCCTATGCACCTTCCTGGTGACGTCACCTCTTCAACAATAAGGAAAGGGTAGAAACCAATGACAGAGCTCACAACAAGATTGTTCTATTACACATATATTTTCAAACCCCAACATATACCCACGGCCACGTCCTGACACCTAGCAGGGAATACCAATATTTAAAGTGCTCAATCTGTACCTGCAGCGTCGCCTTGTAGATAAAACGCCTCTGCGAGACTTAACCAGAATCACACCTTCCGCAATTTAAGCTAGCTCCATTTGCTAAGATTTATATATGGGATACCATCATCCATGACCCAAGCTAAAATGCCCAATCCACAGGAAATCCAATATTTACATAACTTCTGTCATCTGCACTCTAAGTCAATAATCTAGGCTGATCGCCTGAACCGTTTACCTCAAAGGTCAAATGTTCCCTAACAACAATGTTAATCACTTCTACCTCAGCTTCTTTCCCTACTATACCACACAATACTTCAACAATACTTTGACAATACCCCACCAATACTTCAAAAATATTTAATCAATACCACATCAATACTTCAACAATAATCATTACCACCTCGCCTCTACATGTGCTGTGTGGCTGAGTCAATATTTATGCTCTGTGATCCATTGGCGCTGCTCAGGCTCTGGCTCTCTCCAAAACTCGCCACACTACCTTCGGGTCTGCTGGGCTCCTCAAGTACCATGGCCAGGATATTTCCAAGACAGCTCCTGATGGCCTGTGCACGAGGTGCACTTCCTGTGTGGTCATGCGCTTTGTGGGGTGCTTTGTAGCCCTCCAGGTGCTGCGATGGGAGAGGCGGCTTTATGCCGAACGGCTGTAGTGTACCACTTGAATGGGTATGCCAGAAGAGACAATGGTCCCACCACTCACCCACTGTTCAGAGCACCCGGGGCTCTGCAGGCCCTCCCCGGCACACAAACAGAGAACTCAGCCAAGGGCAAATTAGAACTGTCCTTTATTATCCATAACAGACAGGGATCATATGGGAAAAAAATAATTCTCCAGCAATCATGCTTTCTGGACCCGTGTCTGGACTTTTTGTAGGAATCTGATGTCACAAAACCAAGGTTCTTCGCAAAAAACCTAAGAGCATACATGATTGGGTAGTCGGGGTGGTATTACCTATAGCTGGCCCCTATAGAACTTACTTGACTGGTCCTCTCAGGTCAGGTGGCTTGCCTGGATCTCCAGGCCTACCCCTGCTGCCTCCTCCCCTCATCTCTTGACCTGGAATCATCAAGAAGGTAAGGCCATTGGGCCCAAGAAAAGTGCTAGAAGCATCTCCAGCATTGGAATTGAAATGCTGCATTTTGCAAAGCCATAGTGCTTTTTGCATTCATTTTTTACCGTGTGTGCGACACGGAATGAGATTTGAGCAACTGCAATTGAAATGCTGTAGCAGCATAATCGCTTATTGTGGTTTATGCATCCTGCTGATATTGCTGAAAAAAGGACTTTTTCGGTGAACCTTCTGCCAGCTTTCCTTTTTTCGTGCCACTTTCCAAGATGGACGCTCCTGCAGCCTCGAGTGGAGCCTTTCCTTTGTTGTTACCTGGCTCCTGTGATTGGCCACAGTAACCTTTATTACCCAATCGGGTCACCGGGAGGCGGGTGCCGGCAGCAGCATCAAAGGCCCTCATCTAGGGGCCTGTCTGTGTCTGTCTGGGCCTGTCTGGGCATGCAGCCCCTCTTCTTGTTACTGCTAGAAAAGACATGCTTTATGCCTGGTACTTCTTCCTTGTGCCCTTGGACTGTGGCATCCCTCCTGCCATCACGTGAGTGTTCACTCTTGGTCACTTGCTGGCTTCCTTTCTCTGTGACTCTCACCGTCTGCCTTTCTAGGCATTCTCATTGCCCTTTCTCTGTTGACATAGGTACCCTTGTACTTCAAGGCCTACAATTTTAGTCTGCTTACTACATTTCCTGAGCTCTCACCACACTGTCCACACTTCTGTACTGCTGTGCTGTAATACCTGTATCACAATATTCATTTTCAGGTGTGCTTTCATCCTGCATTGATTGTTTAAAAAAAAAAATAGAATTTAGGTGTGCTTTCATCCTGCATTGATTGTGACTGTTAGTTTAAAAATGGAATTTAGGTGTGCTTTCATCCTTCATTGATTGTGACTGTTAGTTTAAAAATTGAATTTAGATGTGTTTTCATCCTGTATTGATTGAGACTGATAGTTTAAAAAATCAAATTTAGGTGTGCTTTCATCGTGCATCGATTGTTACTGTTAGTTTAAAAAATCGAATTTATGTGTGCTTTCATCCTGCATTGTTATGTTCTGCTAGTTAGAAACTCACTTACTTCCTTGCTCTCTGTATTGTCTCTGGTTCTTGCTCCCTTGTACCCCCTTTAGCTCCCACTGCTTTCCCATTGCTTTTGTGTTTCCTTGTGCGCTTGCACCCTCCTGTCAACTCCCTCCTAGGTGCCTCAGCTGCTTAGCCTGGTTAAGTGCACCACAGTCTGTGCCCCCTTGCAATGGTGCTTTCTATCTCTCCTATATTCTCGAACTGCTTCTCTATCTGCCATTCTTCACCGCTCACTAAGTCTGGCAGGAAGAAACTTAAGAAGGACACACTTGGCTCCAGCCCAGGCCTTCCTATCACTGACACCAACGTCAGTGCATCCGCCAGAGAGACTCTCACCGACATCCTCTTTGTCGTACTCTCTTTGAGCACTTGCGTCTGTCTTCAATGTTTGATACCATGCCTTCCTTACAGTTTATATTAGGAATAACATTTGGCCCATTAACTTTGGAATCATGATACTTACAGAAATGGCACATGTATCATTTTACAGCTGATTACGAGCCTGCTATGTTGATTCAATCCTTTTCCAAATTTGATTTTAGGGAACTGTGCTACAAACTAAAATGTGTTTCTAGCTCCCCAGAAAATGTCACAGGACTGAACGTTAGGGAGGTGTTCACTTAGTAAATCCATAAAGTTTGATGATATTAACTTTTATTGTTTGTGAGTAAAGTGTGAAAAAACGCCAGTTGGACCTGCAACCTCATGCCAAAACGGGGGTAATTTTAATAAGTCTGCCATGATTAGAGGAACCCAAATATGTATACATTGTCATGTTTATTTGTAAAACACAAGTTTGTGTCATGTAGTAACATTTTAGGTGAAAAAAGTAAAAGTGTACAATGAAGATTCCGGTGGGTGGGTTCATCCTTCACATCAATTCAACTTCATCACTTCGGGGACCTATCCACAGAGAGGGGCTGGGCCTTGGAACGGTAGGGGTCCAATGAAAATTCAAGGCTAATAAGTTAACACTAACTGTTTTTAATATTACGAAGGTGTGGCTTATCCTTGACTGAAGTGCCTGACCAGATACCTGTGCTTCCTCAAGAGAGGGCCCTGAAACGCTGATGTCTTTTTTAGAGCGCCAACCACAGAGATTTCCAATGTAAGTAGCTGTGGAGAAAGGGCTTGGAGCTGCTGTTGTGCTGTTTGGCGAGTGGGCGCCCTGCGCTCCCAAAAGTCTTCCTCACGTAACTGCCATGCGCGCCCTGAGAGCACCAACGGTACTAAATGGTAAATACCCTGTAAAGAACTCGCGCCCATCGCAAACGCGAGGGTATGGCGGAAGTTGCTGAAGTGGGGGATCGCCTTCGGCAAACGCAAGTAAGTTGCTACTACTCATGTACTTCTGAATCAGAAGACCCGGATAGGGCTGTGTTTTCACCGGTAACACTTACACAGGTGTCTGCAGCCTCTTATGAGGCGTTATTCCTTCCCATAGAAACTACGTCAGAGGCGGCAATGGGAACTGGAGCTATTGTCAGTAAAGACTTAACAAACCCGGCGGCTGTCTTTCTGCCAAGTCAAGCGCAAAGTTTATTGTCATGCACGTCACATTTACACAAGGTAGAAGGGGCAGGGCATGGACACACGGCTGGCACCAGCATCGGTGTTGGGGACGCGAGCTGTACCACTGTTGAAGCTAGACAGCGGCAACCGCCACCTCTGAAAACACTGGCATTGCGTGCAAACCAATGGAGACATGTGAATACAAATGAAATTGACGTTCAGGTGAGTGCAGTAACTGACTTGCGAAAGCACACCCCTGCGGGGCAGGATGCTCAATCTCAGTTAATTATTGAACTAGACACGGGAGTGGACGGCTCTGCATTAGAAATCAATTCTACGCTCCCTCGGCCTTACAGCAACCCCTCCCGCAACCTCACTCAAATACAACATTGTCACTGAACTCCAAGGTGTGCACTGGTAAGAATGGAGATAAAACTGATGATCATTACTTTAATTGGTACCCCACATTGTGCTCTTTTACTGTTGATACAATAAATGATGAGGTTTTTCATGTAGTAACTGTTGAAGATTTAACAACTGAGTCACGGTAATGTACGCTGGCAGCAATGGAACAGGCTGATTCCAATGATGTAGGATGTGGATCTGAAGTTAATGCTGGCATTGACAGGCGTAATTCACTTGATGTAGTAAACAAAGTGCTGCAAAATTTGGTTTATATCAATAAGGAACGCAATTCAAAACATCAGCAACTGCAGAGGGCGGAAGATGATGTTCAGGAGAAAGCAAACTTAAAGAGGAATAATTATCAACTGTCAGATACAAGTGAAGACATTTGGTAGAGCGTGGGATACAAACGATGAAGGCTGGAGGAAGAGAAGCGCAAAAGTAAGCCTGTACAGGACCTTCCCTGCTTATTACCCACTGTTAGGTGGAAACCTGTGCAGTTACCTCTGGGACCACTGCAAAAGATTTAGGACTACAGGTGTTGCGATGAACCCACTTGGTAGCAGTCTGTACCACACAGATTCAATTGGTAGCTGTGGCTGAGCAGCCAGACTTCTCTCAAGAAAAGTTAGTCAGTATAGGGAGTATACAAGATAGGGCAATTCTTCACAGAAAAACAAGTAAGCACGCAACAAGGCTTAGTATAAAGATAGTAAGTTATTTATTATAACAGAACGTCTACGAAAAATACTAAGGCAAATCACGGCAAACAAATCAAAATGCAATTACTCTGCGGAATGGAATAAAGCTCGATCTCCTAAAACACAATATCGACAACTCTAGGTTATTACGGCACCACTTATTTGCAGACAGAGGTGTATACCCCAACCTAGATGACACTCGACTATTTCGTGAGAAAGGGAGAAAAGAGATAGGCAGGTAATGAAGTCAACACGATTCGTACTGAAGCGGGAAAAATGCAAGGCAGGAAGGCAATAATCACAATAGATCATAAGAGTTCAGCGGCCAGGCCCACTCGGTGAGAGGCAAGGCACGATGTCCTGGAAAGTCTCTAGTGAAGACACGCTCAAGTCTTTGTTAGCAAAATGTTAGCGACAGGTGGAACCAGTTCAGAAAAAGAGTGAATAAAGCTTGGAGGCAACCCAACGGAACGGGGAGGAATCAGATACCTCACACGAACCGATCGACAACGGGAAGCCAGGGGGGTACGGTACCTTGTTGTGGAGGACAGCTCCGGCGGGGGCAGTTGTTCCTGGTGGTGGATGCACGATGGGTCTTGGCTAAGAGAAGAGATGCTCTCGACGTCGAAGATAAGGGAGTCCGGTGCACCACCAGGGAAGAGACCAGCCGCGGAATGCTCCGTCACAAGGCACCACCTTTCAGTCGCGGAACAGGGGTAGTGGCTATCCGGTTGCCGGGTGCTGTGCACGGGCAATTCGACCACTGCGTCCTGGGCGAATAAAAGGTATAAAGAAGAAGTAGACTGGTTGTTCCCACCAGCCAGGGGAAGAGACTCTCCGGCAGGGAGATCTCCTCTGTCGTCGGGAGACTGTGAGATGATTCTGCAGGGCTCCACCGGAGGTGTCGTCGTGTAGGTCGGTTCAGCGTTACCCTCGTCGGATTCTTTAGGTCCTGTGGCGACTTCTGAAGATCCAGTCCCAAAAGCCCTGCTTTTATGCAGACGCCCCCCATTCATTCAGCCTAGCTGTCAATCAACACATGCTAAGTGGTGAGCGGGAAGGCTCACCACCTGGGCCAATCATTCCAGAGTGCGACCTGAGTTGGCAAGGCAACTCGGTCCAGGGTGCCTAAACCCCCTCCCACACCCCTGAGGTAACCCAGACAGAATGGCACCACTTTGGAGGGTCTCTGTCCAGAGGCCCGCCAAAAGTGGAACAAAGGGCTCAACCTTTGGTTTAGGAGTCACAGAGACGAACACAGACGCCATTTTACAAACCGAGTTCTGGCAGAAAATACCACTCGATAAACCTATTTAAGATAAGTAGATCGGTGGTACGTTGGAGATTAACCAGAAAAAGTATCAATCTTCAACAATGGGATAAATCCCATAGAGTTATGCTCGGGGTCGAACATAACAAGTAGTTTCCACTGCCACCAGCCAAAACTCGACGAGGGGGGACGGGACAGTGCCCCCTCGAGTAACAGATCCAGGAGTAATCGAATTACCCCTACTAGTACGTCCACAATAAGATGGTTGGTACTAGTTCTGTTAGCAAATTTAGGTCTAGTAAAGCCAATGGTGACTTTACATGCCCGGGGAGACAGTAGTCAGTCCCCGGGTATGGAGTCTATGGTGGGGGAACCTGCTAGGGCGCCCCCGTGTCACGACACGGAAGGTGCAGTGCGACACACATAGAAAAACATATGAGACCCTATGAAGTAAAAGACCCCATAGCCCATCGAACACATTGACATATCAAAGGAATTACACACATACAAGTCCAAGAGTGGGAGAAAAGGGTCACACTCTTGGCAGGATGGAAAAAAACGAACTCCAGAAATCCAGCAAAGCTGCTGGGGGACTCACTAGGTTAGGAAATTCAGCCTAAACAGAGAATTCTCCCTAACACCCACGTCACAAAAAGAATGCCCGACAACTTAAGAGGTGCGAGAGAAGATCGCTATAGGGCACAGGAAATGTTGCCATCACAAGAGAATGAACCCTTCAATTCTGAAGACACATTAACATAGGATTCCTCCTTGATGGACAGACCCTTTCCGAAAATTAGGAGAGATAAAGCCGTCAAAGTAAAGAGCAATCGTTCGACAAGAGAGCAACCGTGCATTATGGATGCTCGTGCCGCGGCCACTGACCAAGTTCGAATAAGTGATTTGCAATCAGTCTTAATCTCTTCCATGGCAATATCGTTAACACCTTTTACAAAACTATACGAACAGATCAATGAAAACATGAAAGACCAGTCTACACTAATGGCCTTAATGAATTAAAAATTATTGTACTCAGAGGATCGATTTGGTCGGAATAACAACAAACATGAAGACTCGATCAAAAGGATTGAGGCAACCCTGACCATGTTGACGGAACAAAGGCGTAATGATAACATGGACAAAGAATTACTGGCAGAAGTGGCAAAAGAGGCCTTATCGTTATTCAAAAATGTAAAGAAGGACACAGGAAACATGTCACTACTGTGGGAAACAAATGTTTTGAGGCAACAGAAGAACAAATTGACTTGACCATAACAGGTGTTGTATCAATCAGTCAATCAAGTAAAGGGAGACAGAAGCGAGGTCTCTCTTCATCGGATCTAAACACTGGCCAGTCCCCCGTGTGGCCGCGCCACATGGAGATCCTCTGTCACCCACTAAGAATGTCGAACCAACCTCTGAAGTCTCTCCAGAGCTTAACGTGGCTGAGGTATCCTTTAACACGGCTTTCGAACAAGCACGAAGCCAGAAAAATCTGGCACTTCTGGGTGTTCAGACTGCTACGTCTTCCAGTAACCAAGACCAAGAAGTGGACAAGAGGGATGAGTAGCAGCTCCCCATAGTATCTTTAAGTAAAGCATTTGGTGTTTACCCAATTATTAAGAGATGTGCTCCAATTGCAGAGAAGGCAATGAATGTTAAACAGCCGCTGATAAACAAATTAAAGAAACTTAAAAAACTGCCTGGACTCAAAAACTCTAAGTTAACTGGTTCAAGAAAATGTTTGAGCAATATTAAAGTCGTACATATATTGGCAAATGGAAACGGATCGAATTTATCTCCGATGACAAAGAACAATACCGGTACAACTAAACGGAAGGTCTCCGTGTCGCCCACAGCTACTGAAGTGGCACAGATTATTGACTCCTCTAATGAGATTTCAGACCTATTATGACATTGAAGACAAAAATCCAAGTGTGAGTGTTATACCTCCTGGACCAGTGGCAGTAACGTGTCCCAAATTGCCTCTAGAGGTCCAGCGTGATGGTATTTGCAATGATGCAATAGAGAAGGAAGATGTCCAGACGCATGATGAGCAGCAGGAGTGTCTGAGGCGTGGTGGAGGAGGTAGCCCTACTATTTGAAATAAGGCTACCGTTGGGAGATCATGCGCTATTATATATAACACGGAGCCCAGTAGTCCAGTGAGCACGGGCAGTATGAGCCCTGCATTTCTTACACTACATGAGAGACGGGAGAAGCTATGTAGAAAACTGAACAATGACTTCAGTGGCAGCGCGATTAAAAACCATCAATCGACCAAATCTGTGGTGGAAAGAGAAAGGGGTAATTCTGGAACCTCACAAGCGATATCTAAACCAGTCCATTTACAGGTCCGTGATGATGACTCTTTCCATAACAACTTCTTGCGAACCGGACAAAATACATCAAATCAAATAGAACAGAGGGGTCTCAAGGGTAAGTGGCCTGTATTCAAGCTCGTAATTGAGCCTGTGGATTATCGGGAGGAATTGGTTTTAAATAGACACAACGTGATAAAACTACTGCATCATGTACCAGGTTTATGCCTAATTGAGTCAAACGATGTAAAGATTGTAGAATTCCCTGAAGAAGAACGGACTGATAAGGTGGTGTTGCATTTGACATCAAATGTAATCCTATCAGGAATTTTGGAAGCTTTTCTCTCATTGGGATTTGACGTCTACAAATATCAAGATGTTTTATTACTTAGTCCGGCAAATGAGTGCATTGAAAACTCAGCCTCTCTGACGTCGGACAAGGTATCACGGCACTTATTAGCGGGCAAAAATAGTGATTGCCGGATTGAGAGTACGAGGCAAGAAAGAAACTCCTCACGAGAAGACAACGGTAAGCTGACTGCAAAGGCAGAGTATGAGAACAATAAGGGCTTGCTCGTGGGAAACAGAGTAGAGCAAAATGAGGGCCCGAAGGATAAAATTCAAATAACTATTCAAGGTGTAAAAACTGGTGAGCTCCCTAATGTCATTTATAGCAAAAACACTTCTAAGTCAATTCAAAACGAAGAGTGGCAATGGCTGGCAACTTCTCTGAATTCAAAAAGGCACAAATAATGCCAGAAGGAGAAATTGGACAATGAGTGTGTGATTGTGTCTTGGAACACACGTGGCTTTAGTCATCTGTTTACAACAAACTGGTTGGAAGGCATAGGTATTGCATGCTTACAAGAAACTTGGATTTGTGAAACTCCATTGGTGGCAGAGTTTGAACTTTCTTGTAATCCAGCAATGAAGTCTGATAAAGGACGGCCAATGGCAGGCCTAATAACACTGGTTCGAAGATCAACAGACTATCGTATTATGAAATCTACAAATTCCTCACCGTTTGTCCAAGTAACTACGATTGGTAACTCTAAGGCATTGAGCAATCCTCTAACTCAGATAAAGATTGTGAATGTGCACTGGAACCATGAAAGAGCTGGCAAGCAATTGTTCATAGATTAAATATCAACTATATTAGATAACTTGTTGGAAGAAGAAAACTCTGAGAACATAATTCTTTGTGGAGACTTGAATATTGACTTTTTTAAGAACATGCAATCTGACAAAATGACTTTAGCTCATGACTGGCTCGAGGAAATGGACGCTATAAAAATCTATATGCTGAATGGCTGTACTCATGGAGATATACCACCGGCGCCAACATGGCGTTGTGCGGACCAAACCTCTACTATCGATTACATGTTTGTCTCTGATGCGCTTCACTCGAGAGTGAAATCCATGAAAGTACTACAAACAAAGCACATCGACCATGACATGTTACAACAAGAGCTATCAAAAGCAAAGTCTCAGTCAAAAGAACTCTGGCCCAACAAGGTGTTGGTGCAAGCCAATAGAGTCCGTGTTAGGTTTGACTCATCAGAGGTTTGACAGATTTCCGCACAGTTCGGCTTGAGAGCTAAGTCAGTAGAATACGAAGATCTGTTATTCCAATTTAAGATGGAAAATATAGGTTTAAGACACCCGAACTTTGATCATACACATTGTTTCAACATGGAAATACTGAAACGGAAACGCATGATGGCAGCAGAGCTTCGTCAAAATCAAAACCTCGAGTTACAAGAAAGAAAGCTGAGAAATCGTGTAGCCAAGCAAAAGTATAAGAACTGGATGAAATCTCACATGCTGCAAAATGACGCGGAGAAAATGATGGAGAGCCTTAGTAACAAAAACACAAGAGACTTTTGGAGCCTCATTAATAACACACAAGCACCCCAAAGAGCCCTACAAACCTGCCTGGTGTCTGAGGCGGAGTGGATCTCGCACGTTGCAGAGTTATATAAGCCCAATAAAGAACCAACTGCACCTTTGGATAAAAAGAATAATGGCTGGGCTCTTTCTTTTGCAAAAGAAGATATCGAGGGGATCATTCGAAAAGCAAAACATTCTAGAGCACCAGGCCCTGATGGTTTAACCAACTTCACCATCAAACAGCATCCGGAAATCTGGACGGTGGTTTGTTTGCCATTATTTGAAAGAATAAAATTACAACGCCAAACTCCGAGGTCTTGGAAAACTGCGGTGATGGTGCCTATATTTAAGAAAGGCGATCGCGCGTGTCCAAAAATCTATCGACCAGTAGCGCTATTAGATGTAATGGGAAAAATCTACGCTACTTTATTACAACATAAATTAGTCGATTGGGCTACAAAATCACATCGAGTGGACATGAGGCAATCGGGCTTTGTTAAAAATGTAAGATGCTCACTGAATCTGATGATTCTAAATTTAATCAAAATGGAAGCCCTAAGAACACACACACAAGTTTACTTGGCATTTATTGATTTGTCTTATGCGTTTGACACCATCGACCGTGAGATGTTAGAGAAAGTTACAGGGGTGGGGCTGTCCAGAAGACTTGATGGCTGCTATCCGTGAGCTCCATACTGGAACTTCAATTAGAATTCGGTTAGATCAGTCCGGGCTATTGTCTGCAGAGATGAATACATTCAAGGGTGTGAAACAGGGCTGCACTTTAGCTACAGCAATTTTTAGCCTTTTTATATCAGATATTGGAGCCAGTATAGAGGCGGTGAAATCGTTCCCACCAGAATTACATACATCACATCTCAGTTGGTTGTTATATGCAGATGATTTGATCTTGATGGACGTACACCAATTGGATTACAACGGAAACTCGTTGCTGTACAGGAATATGTGAATTCTAACCATCTGAAGATCAATACAAAAAAATGTGAGATTCTTTTGTTCAAAAACTTGAATTCCACAAAAACAGCGATTTGTAAAAAGAAATTCACTTGGTATTTGGCACATGAACCCTTGAATACTTTGAGTTGTGTAAAATACTTGGGAATGGTAATAAGTGCAAGTATATATGACGGTCCCTGGATCCTAGAAATCAAAAGGCATTTCATGCCAGGAGTGTGTGCTAAATAGAAAGTTCGGCAAATTTTCTTTAAAACCGTCATTGACTTTCTATCAACAGAAGGTAATACCGGTCTTAACATATGGTGCAGAAAATGCGCTTGGATGTTCCCATGAATTGTGGCCTACCCTCGAGAACATCTACTGGTCGAAAGTATTGGGACTGCCAAAAGGGATCTCGACTGCATGTATGAGATATGAATTATCTTTGATATCAGTGCATGCCAGAATTATATTGAAGTTACTGTCTTTATTCCGAAAAACCAGATCGAGAGAACAAATTCCTCAATTTGAACTCTTTCACAGTGCAACATCAAATGGAAATGACATCACCGCAAAACGCGGTGAAACTTGTTGACAGAGTATGACATCACTCCAGAACAATTACACAGGAATCCCATGGCAGCAAAACTCAAGATCTGGCGAGCAGATTGGGACCTGACGTCGACACAGAGAGCTGCATCAAAGACGATGGTAGACGTACCGGCTGAAGCAATGGGCTTCAATAACATCCAACGATATATTGCCCATCTACCCGACTTGAATGCAAGGAGGCTCTTTGTGCTGTTTCGGCTGAACGCATTCAGGACTAAAGAACGTCTCTGCACATGGGCAGAGAATGTAGACAAAGACAGTTTGTGTAGACTGTGTAAAAAGGAAAAGGAGACACTTAAACACTTGGTGCTGTTTTGTAGTTCATTGAGAGACGTGAGGACAATACATTTGGGACCCTGGTCGATAAATCATCCTTCTCTGTGTGCCGATGATTGGTGGCAGAAAATGTATAGTGGAATGGAAATGAATTGGTCATTCCGTTAACCTTTCTGCTATCTGAAATAGAAAATCGGCTTAAATTGTAACCAGTTTAAGTTAATGACATGTAATAGACTGGAGGTGATGAAGCGTAAAACAGATTAGGGAGAGATTGGAGGATCAGTTTGGTAAAGAGATGTGTGTTGTGTTTTCTTGTGTATTGTTATTTTAAATGTTTTTCTTTGTCAAAAACTAATAAAATGATATTTAAAAAAAATAACAAAAATTTAAGTAGCTTGTCCAACAGATCCAAGTGTGGGGATTTGTTTGATTAAATGCTTTCCCCTTATTTAATGGGTGTGGGTATGGAGGTAGATCCTTAGTATATTTGATAAATAATAATTCAATGTATTCCCCTATAGCCAAATACCATGGGGTGATTGTGTTAACATTCGAAATTAACACATTTAATTTTCAGTCCGGGTTTTGATGCTAGGTAGAGAACTGCTTTGCTAAATGAAACCAAGTGTAATTCCTAATTGAAAGATGCAGACTCTCTCCTGACAGTGGGAAAGGGACCCTAATAGAAGAGACATTTTGTACTGCTTCAAGGTGAAGAAGAAGGGTTCTATCAATCCAAATTATTATTAAAAGTCTGTTGTGATTTCAAAATTGCCAGCATTTTCAAGTGTGCAGTGAAGTTATACATACAAATCTCTGCATGTGTGAAATTGTTTTTGAAAACAGAAAAATGTTGCATATGATTTAAATATAAACCTTATCAAGGAATGCTAATGCTCATGGTCTTGTAATGTTCTAAGGTATTGTTTAATTTTGACATAAGGTGGTTCGTGGGACAGGAGGTTTGATAATTTATTTAGCCTGTGTTCCAAGTACATGAAAATCAAAGGTGAAATCCCCCAAAAAATGGGTTTTTGTATTGAGGCTTTGTTTTGTGCCACTGAGAACATGGTGTGTTTAATCAGTTGATGAACATATTCATTGAACCTATTATTAATAAATATTGGCTGCAAACTATCGCCCAACTTCCCTGCTTGATGCCGATAGTAAAATCTATTCAGGCATCATTTTAGGGGAATTAGAAGCTTGGCTAAACCAAGGAAATTATCCCAAAGCAGCAATCAGGCTTTAGAAAGGGCCTATCTACTTCATTGAATGGGCTAGTTTTGAACTGCCTTGCTGCAAAGTCGTTCATGAAGGGAGTTCCGGTCCTTTTTGGAGCCTGGATTTACTTATCCCAGGCGTTTGATACGGTTGATAGGAACCTACTGTGGAAAAAACTTGATGCCTGGGGAATCCCCCCTAGTTTACTTTCTATTCTGAGAGAGTTGCATTCCAACAATTCTATGCGGGTCAGACTTGGTAGATCAGGCTTGCTTTCAAACTCAATCAGGATAGCTAGAGGGGTACGACAAGGATGTCTATTAGCCCCTCTGCTTTTCATTCTCTTTATGGCGGATCTAGCTATTTGGCTACAGGATATTGGCTTAATATCTCCATCTATTGGCAATGCAAAAGTAAATTGGTTAGCCTATGCGGATGACGTAGTAGCCCTGGATTACTCGCAAGTTGGGCTGCAACGTCTGTTGTTCATATTAGAATCCTATGCAAGGGTTAACAACTTAACCATTAATCCCACAAAGTCCAGGATCTTATTATTTAAAAGACCAAATAAAATAGTGAAGACCTATGCCTGGAACTTGGATCATTCATTAGTAGAGGTTGTCTCAGAATTAACTTATTTGGGAGCCACATTAAGATCTTTTCCAACAAAGACTAGCTTGCTGTTATCCATAGATCTAAAGCTAGTGAAATTAGGTGCACAGATGAAAAAAATCAATTCCAAGTTTGGTAAATTTTCTATTCTCCCACTCCTAAGATTTTATATAGGAAAGGTAGTGCCCATTATCTTATATGGCTTGGACTATAACCCCATAGCTATGGAGATAGACTGGGATATAATAGAAGCTAGGATATGGAAACGTACTTTGGGTTTACCAGATTGTTTACCTATTGTTTCTTTGAGATATGAACTCGGTCTTCCATCACTTAGATCATGGTTGGAATGGAAGTGGTTGGCTCTTTATAGATCAATCTTAGACCCTCCAAAGAATTCCCATTTTGAGGAAACAGCTTTGGAGTTGCAATTGGTTAACAATGGTTTTCTGTCTAGACTTGGGAAAACATGTTTGGAAATTTTGACTGGATGTGATTGTGATGCTGAGTTACTTCTTCAGAACCCACTTAAGGTGAAAGAAAAACTGAAATTGGGTGATTGGATAGGCACGATTGATAATATGCGAAAAGCTAAAAGATCAGCCTCCTTGACAGTGTCGGATAAACGTCTGTCGTTTGTTCCGGCCTATCTAAAAAAATCCCCAAGCCCAAGGCTCTGATCTTTTCTGAGATTTCGGTTAAACCTACTCCCCACTCTAGAAATACTAGCTACTAGACATAAGGAAGGGGGGACTCTACCAATCTGTGACAAGTGTCCTAGTAACGAAGTCCAGACTATCAAACATCTGTTATCCAACTGTTCTGGGACTTGGACTATGAGGGCTGCTCACTTTCGTAGATTTGTTCATGACGAGTCTAGTCTTAATACTGGTGATTTCTGGGTGAGATTATCCTCTGGTAATGAGATGGCTCTGTCGATTGAGGTGGTAAGAGTTTTACAGGAACTAGAATTAATAACAGACTGAGTTATCAGGGTTGTTTTGAACTTCTATTTTTTTCCTCTTTCTCTCTCGTTTTCTTTTCTGAATTCTCGTGATGATTGTTTTGTTTCATTTTGTATTCAGAGTTTGTATTGTGATAGCTGATGAATTGTATTCTGTTTTATCTTTGTGTATAGTTGTGCTTAAATGTGTTCAAAGTCAATTTATTTGGCTACTGCACAATAAAAAATAAAAATAAATTATTAATAAATATATATTTTTTCTGTACCGCGGCCTGGTTCTTGGCTTACTGGTGGCACAGGGGGAGGGATCGACAACGCTCTATATGAGTCATAGACAGGACTAGCTTGAGCAAAATAAATTATATCCTGTGGGGTGCTTTAACTGGGCGGAACAAACTCCCCATGTTGAGTGTAGTCTCTAAAGTGAGTGCACATTTTGTGTGAAACAGTGTTTTTTCCATTTTTCTTTTTGTTTTATTATTGCCTGTGAATTGCTTTTGTTTATGAGTTGATGAAATAGCGGGGGAAAGATCCTTCTGTGTGGAAAAACAAAGTTGTACAATATTGCATGAGTTGGGGTGAATCTCCCCTGAAGTGGGGAAAGATGTTGTCATAAGGTGATGAAAAGTGATGAATTAATGTGGGAAGCTACTTTTAAATGTGGAAAGACAGCGCTGTATTTTAAGTGATGGTTCTGTGAAGAAAGGACAGGTTATCCCTCAGTTCTGGAAGTCATGGGAAGTGGAGGAGGGTTCAGTGTCCCCGCCTTGAGGAAAGGAGGCAGTGGAAGCATCTACATTATTGTGTAATGAAATGTGTATTTATTGCAGCTATTGTTAATAGTTGTGTAAATAGAGGTATTTATTGTGAGGTATTGTTAGCACATTGTGTATATAGGGGTGTTTATGGGTAGTGAGTTTTTGGCAATTGCACAAGTGAAAGTGTTCTAGGGTTTTGATGTTTTGTGATGGTTTCTTTGTGTTTTGTTGAGATTTGGAAATTAGGCACCACTGTGAATTTCTTTGTTTTTGTTTTTAGTGAGGTTGGAACCTCATGTTATTATGGATACTCCATGGCAGCATATGTGTAAAGCACTTCCGCAATATAGGAAAAAGGTTTTAAAGTATCACAAAGAATGGGTTCAGGGGACAGTCGGTAAACAGTTTGAAGTATGGGCCAAAGAGGGCACGTACGATAAAAATCTACTAGAACATATGCACACTTATTTGTTGTCAACATGTAAAGGGAAACAACTGAGAAATAGACAGTGCATACTTGATCTATGGAAAATGTTTGTAGAGGAAGAGAATGTCCCTGAGAATGGTAAAGAGGGATCCAATCAGGTGCACCAACCGCCCTCTTATGGGTCCTACCCCGTACAGCCTGCCGCAGGATACACTAACCACCAGTTCTCACCCCCAACAGAAGACACAAATGGAATGGTAGGGACACCGAGAGACACCACCAGATACCCATTGATTTTAGAAATCGAAAATAAGGCTTTCGGACAATTATAAGCAGCATTACAGAAGATAGAGGAGGATCTGGCGAAAGCAGCACAGGGGCAAGGGAGGGGCAGTATGCATCAATAGGAAAAGACCAATGGAGGGTGGGACAAATTAATTTTAAGATTGATTCTAAAGCTATTGAAGATCTTCAAATAACAGCAAAGGAAGAAACATCCAATTTAGGGGAGGCTACGGGGGGTCCACAAGACGAGCGCAACCACAGCATAGACTATGACTTAGTATATACCGATGGAGATTTAGAGGATGATAACGATGGGTGGGAGACAGAGGACGCAGAAGAATTAACACCATGGGGCCGCAGACTTAGACCACGGCTTGGTTGAATGACCTTAGCCAAGGGGAAGAAGCAAGGGAAAACATTGCAATATAAACAGGAGGAACACAGTTCCCGTTGCTGCAGAAGGGGCCAGGTAGATCTCATGTACCTTAGTTTGATATGGACTAGGACACCTTAATGCAAACCTTGTCCTCCCTCAGCACATGACCTGGCAAGTGGATTTATGACCTAAGAAGCACACAGCAGGATTCACTTTATCTGTAGGCAATTTACAAAGTTTGTTCACTTCCCTATTAGGAGTGCAGCTGTTGTGATATGGAAAAGGGCGGTTATGAGGAAGTGACGTTAAACAATACTGCTCATGATGATGCTCCATTTAACAACTGTCGAGCACAAATATGGAAAGATATAAGAGACATGTACATTCTATCTTGACTCACAAGATAAAGGTAGATGATGACCCTGCACTCTATATCCAGCAGAAACAAGAGATGTGGCGGTTAGAGAAGGGAGAGACCTGGGATAAAAATATTGCTGTTTTCTATCACATGTTGTGCAAGGGTCTCCGTACAGAGCTACAAGCTGATTTGATTAAGGTGGTTGGGATCAAAACAAAGGCACATATAATACATTATTGCAAACAGAAACAGTAGAATTAGAAGAATGGGGCAGAGCAAACCCAGAGGGAAGGAGAAAAGCTAGTGCAGAAATAACTGTCTAAATTAAGCATGGAAGGGGCAGTAATAATTAACACCATGGAAGGGGAACCTGAACACAGCCGCATACAGTGAAGGATAGAAGGGCCGATAGATAGTAGAGGGGAAATGGGAAGTTTCCAGAGGAGAAGAGGGGGCTTTCAGAGGAGAAGAGGGGGCTTTCAGAGAGGTAGAGGGGTTGGATTTGAGAGCATGATAGCTAATGTTGGTCCCGTGGGAGGATAGGACATTTTGCACGAGAATGCAGAAGTAGACTGAAAATGCCCCGCCACAATAATGTCCTAGGGCATGCCCTACCTTTTGCCAACAACCCCAATTTCTGGGCCCCATGCAACCACAGCCAGTACAATACCCAGCACCAAATCTCATCCAGTCACCTATGCAGCTGTTGCCTGCTCAGCGGTGGGATAAGAACCCCTTGTCACAAGGGACGATAACTCACTACACAGAAGAGAGTGTGTTTGAGGGCAATCCCTTCCCACTCCCAGGTACGAATGGTCACCCACAAAACAACAGCAAACAGGGAGCTCTGACGTGCCCAGTACTATCCGTAACTGCCGACCAGGATGAGGAACCCCAAGTGGGAGTAAAGATAGATCGAACATTTTCTTTTTTGGTCAACTCAGGGGCTACTAAATCCTGTATTAGGGAAGGAAGGTTTCCTATGCCGGACAAAACAAGGGACACGCAGGAATGTTCTGGGGGTATTTCATTGGTTCCTTTCACCAAAGACTTCCCATCACTGTAGGTACACAGTGTCAGCACCTTTGCTGTGTTAATAAGATAGCCCACATGAATACCCTATCCCTTCTACATGCAGGGTCGATACACCACAGAGCCACACAGAAACACCATACAGGTCAGTGCACCTTGACATCTTACTCATTTATGTGTAGAATGATCAAGTTGATACAATAATACATTTGACTAAGCACACTCACCTGTTGTATTCACAAGTGTCCCTTGTATTTTGAAACGTATGGAACATTAAGCCTCAAATGCCCTGAAGATGAATGCAGAATCTAAAAGGCTTTGGCCATAGATGTTACCTTTACAACAATTTGAGCTTTTTGGGTATCATTAGTTATATTTGAATTGTACTTGATGTATATTTCTTATGCAGTATTACAACAGGGCTTGTTGTGAATACCAACCATGAGACAGGATGTCAGTGAATGTAACTGTGATACCTAACTGTGTTGAATCGCTATACATCACCGTTTGATTTGAAGAAACAATGTTTTCCTTGACTACTGTATTTTAATAGAGAGAGGGCTGGCAGAGGGAGACAGGGTGAGATTCCAGTACTTGTCCCAATAGGTTTAATTATTGATAGGCAGCAGATGAAAGCAAGGTCTGGGTTGCCTAACAGGTTCCCCACAGTCAAAAGTTGAATTTACAAAAGAGGAGATTGCTTCCACACTGTGCACGTAATCAATAGAGTCAGTGCATAAGATGCATATATTTACAGGCCGATTCATGGAATTAATGTGCGCCGAAAATCTCTGCGCAAGCGTGCGAATCGCAGTGCAAGTGCAAAAATCGCAGCGAAAGCCGCGCACATCGATTCATGGAAGTCCGTGCGCGTGTAAATCCATGGATGTGCGCTAAAATCCTGCGTGGCGTACACGGGCGCACACGGCATCAAACAGCGTGCGCTACGCGCACAGCAAAAGCGCACGTAGCGTGGGGCACACAACAAAAGTAGGCAGAACACAGGGCGTAACACGCGGAATGGGGAACAACGCGTGAAAATGTGGGCGTTACGGGGGAAGTACAGGAGGCAAATGCGCGGAACGCCCACACGCACGCCTACAACATGTATTCATGGAATCGAACAGGGCTAACGTGTGCACCAAAAAAGACGCGATAATCCGGACACACGTACGCCAGCAGGAAGCAGGTGTACACGGACCCGCGCAGCATAAAAGTGCACGCAAGCAACAAACAAGCTCAGACTATACGATGAATATACCGTTCCTCGCAGCAGTGGTCGTGGGATACCGCAGGAGGAGGAGGATAGTCAGGGCCAGAATTTTCACACCCAGGACCAGCCTTTTTGGGATGCCTGATGACCAGGTGTATGGGAGGTAAAGGTTTCCACCTCACATAATACTCGACCTGGTGAGTGAGTGGGAGGATGACCTCACATCACCCACCCTGTGCTCTCAAGCACTGAGCCCCTTGGAAAAGGTACTCATTGTACTGCACTTCTTGGCCACTGGTTCATTTCAGCGGACAAGTGCCATAGTGGGGGGGGTGTCACAGGCCACGCAGTCACGCTGCCTACACCAGGTGTTGGCCATCATGACTGCATGCCCATCAGTCCGCAGGCACATATACCTGCCCAGAACACCTGCAGAAAGGCAGGCTGCCGTCCAGGATTTTTACGGGGTGGCACACTTCCCCAAAGTGCTAGGTGCCATTGATTGCACCCATGTGGCTCTACGTCCTCCCAGGGCAACTGAGCACATCTATAGAAACCGCAAGCACTGGCATTCCATCAACGTGCAGGTAGTATGTGATGCCAAGGGAATCATCACCTCAGTATATGCCAACTATCCAGGGTCCACCCATCACAGTTTCATTTACAGAATGTCAACCCTAAACCGGGACCTAGAAGCTGGGCGGCATGGAGATACATGGCTGCTTGGTGAGTATAAATGCCACTGCACATGCATGCATGTCAGATACTGAGTAATGTCACAACCCCACTAATGATACCCATCATCACCTCCCCAGGGGACAGTGCCTACCCTCTGAGCACCCACATGATGACGCCAATTCAGAACCCCACCACACCACCCGAGGTAAGATACAACACAGCCCATATTGCAACCCGGGGCATAGTGGAGCGCACATTCGGAGTGCTCAAGTCACGCTTTTGTTCCCTTGACCGCTATGGTGGGCAGCTGCTATACGCTCCCCCAGTAGTGTGCAGGATCATAGTGGCAGCATGTGTCCTGCACAATGTTGCAACACGCCGGGGCCTGCCGGTGGACATGGTGGTGCCCCCACATCCCCAACCACATGCACAGCCGCTGCGCATGGGAGGGGAAAGGGCACGTGGTGATGCTGCCCGTACGCAGCTGGTGGCTAATTACTTCACCTAAAATCACACCCCTGTGGAGTGCACACAGCCCTGGCACATACTAGCTGACAATCAATGATGATGACATAAGAGACAGTCAACTGTCACAACCATACCAGCCTGAGATTGGTCACCTGGAAGTGTCACATTGTGTGCATCCCTACCTACCGAAAGACAACCAATGCTGTGTCACAAAAAGAGACACATTTATGCAGCATGAATGACAACCCCCTTGCAAAATACAACATGAAAATAGTGCCATGTCACCCAACCCCTCCCCATCTCCGCCACCCAACACACCATGGCATGTCATGCAATGTGAAAGCAAACAAGGGAATGCACAACATCTGACACAAGTGTCACAAAGTGCACTGTCCCAAATGGAAACAGGCCACAGACAATATGCTCCCAGTAATCAATAACAAACAGCACACATGACCAAATACTTACCAGCAACACAATACAGCAACACAGCATGAAACATTGCCAAAATATGACAGTAAAAACTCAAAGTAGTGCATGTCTTACAACCTGAATAAGCCAGCACATCGACCCCTTCCAACTGCAGAGTGTTGCTGTCAGGCAAATGTGTCAGTGTACTGCACACAACATGAACTGCATCTGCAAAGGAGACAGCCTTGTGAAGACATGAAGAAGGTACCTGCGAATAAGGAGGAAGACATGGATGCACAAGCACATATCAATACACCATGCAGTGTTCAATACAACAACAATACCCACTAGGGATGTCCACACAGTATTGACTACAGACTGCCCACACAGCTCATGGGAGCCCAATGTCACCGTGTAAGTCACTGTCACTTGGACACACCCTTTGCAAGCCCATGGAAACGGGAAGCAGGAGGGGTGTGTGTGTCAGGAACCCAAGCATCTAATCCAAACACAGGACAAGCCTGCATGTGCCCAGCCGGAATACACAGTGGATGCCCACGGGAGCCACACAAGGCAACACACTGTAAAAAAATAAAAAAAATAAAAAATAAAATAAAATGGCCATGTGGGGGACCGGGGGGGGGCACCCAGGAGGTTCAAGGACAGGGTGCACACCAACACCAACCTGCGTGGATGTTGCAAAAAAAAAATACCTCCATGGGCTCATGGCCTGCATGGCTATGCCATTGTGGGAGAACTGCTGTCGCTCTCTTCACCCTCTGCTGCTGCATCAGGAGGTGGTGGTGCTATGGGAGGCAGCCCACGCAAAGCCCTGGTATGGTCCTCCGTGGCAGCAAGCATGCAGGTGTGGAAGGTCTGATTCTGGAGGATGATAGTGCGGAGATCTCCATGCAGCACCTCACGGGTTTCCTGCATTTCTGCACGCATGGCCTCGCGTGATGCCCGGATCTCCTCACGGGTAGCCTGCAGCTCAGCTGAGAGTGAACGTGTGAGCTGCTCCAGCTGCTGTTCTGCCCTAAAATTTCGGGAAGCCTCAAGTTCACCCAGAGTCTCTCTGAGGTTATGGAGTTCTACCCTCAGGGCTTCCCTGTGGCCCTGTGACTCTATTGATATGGCTTCACGCAGAGTCTCCAGTGCCGCCCGTCGGTCCCTGTTGGACACCAACATGTCTTCCCTGTGTGATTGGCAAATGGAGTCTGTTGCCTGCTGTTGTTGCCCCATCTGCCTTTCAGGGGAGAATGGAAGTGGCCACCCTCTCCATTGCCTGAGCCATCATTTCAACCGATGCTCCCTGTTGTGCTGCTATACTGTAAATGGTGTTTTCCCATACAGTATTACCTGGTGGCGTACGGCCACCGCGTCGGCGGGCACCACACCTGTTTGGGGCAAGGCGATCTGCACCTCGTTGTGCCGGCACTCCCTGAGGCTGCAGGACTGCATTCCCCCTTTGATCTGCTGGCCCAGGAACGGGATCAGATTTTGTGGAGTGTGACCCTGCATCCATAACCGCCAAAGGCGGACTTACCAACACTGACATCCCCATAGAGGGTTCTACCCCTGGTGCAGGTGGGTTGGACAGAACAGAATCCCTCCCAGAAACACTCACCTGCGACAGCACATAAGTCTCATCATCCGATTCAGCACCTGAATAGAGGTCTGGGGAGGTGCACCCAGAGACACCCCTGGACAGTATGGTCTGCAGTAAGATTGGGTTTTCACCCACCACCACACCACGTCCCCCACTGGTGCACGGTCGTGCCTGAGATTCCTCCTGGGTCTGCACCATCTCCTCAACAGCATCAAGTGCGTCATCACCTGCAAAAACATGAAAGACAACAAATGGAAACAGGCATGAGCACCATAGCACACACATAGGCCTGACAAGCCAGAGATCCAGTACATGAATTACACATGTCCCACATGACTATAACCCTGGCATGCATGCCCTTTCAATGAGTTGGAAGGGGAGGCAAAAAGCAGACACTGAGGACACCAAGATGGAAAAGCAACACATTTGCTGCATGCTGGGTAGCACTGGCATCACACATTAGCCTGTGAGTGGCATGTCCAATACACATACATGACACATGCCAGCACACAGATGGCATGTAGCATAGCCATGGTACATTTGACAAGTACAGCCATATGTCAGTGAATGAGTACTGTCACCCATCCATGTGAGATGGACATGATGAGATGAAAAATACTACATAGTGTGACAAAACACGCATGTGCCACACACTGCAACACATCCAGTGTACAATAATACAGTGATGGCATGCAGATGTACACATCAATGGTTGGTCACTTCAACATGACAGGAAACAACTATCATGTACCACATTCAAACAGGCCCTAAAAATTAATGTGAGCAGGCCAATACCCAATCAGCCTGAATGGTCAAATCATTCACATAACAAGGTAACAAATGTGGGCCAATGTGGGGTGTAATCAATGACAGAAGCATGTCACATATGTGGCATTAGGGCTGAAAAATGTGTTGCAAAAATGGGAGAATTGAAACAATCAGCCTGAATGAACACTGGAAAAATCAGAACAATGTTGTTGCAAGATGACAGTTCAAGGGCAACTGCAGTAATGTGGCACTTATTGGCTACTGTGGGCAGAAGGGATACTGTCATACCCAAATCCAAGGCCGGTGAATGTTTTGGAGGAAGCACATGGGTGACCCATACCACTCAGGAGTACACACCCTCACCTGGCACTCAATCAGAACCCGTCACCCAAACAACATACACATGGATTACACACACATGCATGGGCACTCACCGGACAATGTGTCGTAATCTGGTAGGTCTCCCACGCCTTGGATCTGTTCCTCTGCGACGAAGGTTCCAGCAACAGACTCATGTTCAGTGAGTTGGTTGTCCTCTGGTGGAGACCCACTGCCAGTCACTAGAGTAGAGGCATGATTTGAGGCCAGCTTGTTCTTTGCTCTGCGTTCCAGGTCATTCCACCGCTTGTAGCAATCATCAGCTGTGCGCCTCACAAATCCAAGGGCACTAATGATGTCCGCGATGGTCTGCCAGTGTGCCTTACGTTGACCATGTGTGGTCTTGCACCCTGCAGTCACCACCATTTCACGGCTATGTGCCGACACATAGGCCACAAGTGCATCAAGTTCGGCGTCATTAAAGCTAGGCTTCCTTGACGTGCCGGAGTGTGTAGCCGTGTCTGGGGTCTCAGCTTGTAGTGCCAGAGCACCCTTCTTCTTTTTCAAAGGTGGTACGGATTCTGAGTAGCTTACGCCGCTCTGGTCAGTAGGGGCAGAAGCGCCAGTGGACTGGGTACTAGGAGTGTGCAAATGCACAAGGACCATAGGTCTTGGTGCAGGCATTGGCTGCAGGGTGATGTTGACAGGGCCAACGTTGGTTTGATGGACCAGGACCGACACTGTCCCGTCTGGGAGACTCAGAGCTGGGGTGGATAGAGCTGCAGCTGCCCCTGCAGCCTCCCCACCCTGCCTTCTTGGAGCAGCAGATGACATTGCTGCCCCAGATCCACGTGGCCTGGTGACAGCAACTTGCACCGCCACACGTGGCTTAGACTTGCTGACCTGGAAATCAGCCTGGGAGTCATCCTGTGCCGGTTCAGGTGCCAAAATGGGCCGGTCCAACAAGGGCTGAGCTGGGATGGTGTCAGCTACGTTTCCCACAACCATGGGGGGGCATGGGTGTCCCGGATTGGTCCTCCACACACGGGGTGTAGGGGCACCCTGCAAATCCTGTCCACGTCCCCTACCGCGCCCCCACGCCCACCTTTTGGAGGTTGGCCACCTTTGCCTCCCTTACCACTTGGTCGCCTCCTAACCATGGCACTGATGTTGTTGTGCGTATGGGAGTTGCAGTAAACTATTGTCCTGGGCAATTGGGGGTGAAAGGGGTAGGGTACTAGATGGAATTCGTACCCTAGTGCTCTAGCAAGGCTGTCCATGACCCCTGGGGGAAGATGACGGGTCAACCAACGCACAGGCACCCCAAAAACACAAATGAAGTTGCACGCAACCCCTCGTAGACCACGTGTGTGGATAAATGTACCCGCACTACGCTGTGGCACCCAGAAACACAAAAATAAGCGTACGCGTAATACACGCAGCCTACAATGACCTCTGAAGGGGTACGCGACACACGGGGCAAGCACAGTTGGTAAATACGTGCGCGACTCGCCGTATGCATGGATAAAGGACGTGAAAAAAACGCGCATGTGCGCGTTGACAACACCCCCGCCAAAAGAAGATTTGTACGCTGTCTGAGGAAACAGGACAAAAGAAGAAGTGAACGCTGTTTGAGGAAACAGACCAAAATAAGAATTGAACGCTGTCAGAGGTAACAGGGAGTACAGACTTGAACTGTTGTGAAATAATTGCGTGTGAACCGACAAGAAGTACAAAATTCACCCACTCGCTCTCCATGAAAAGCACGTACAAGAAAATGGCGTCCTACACGTACCTTTTAAACCGGCCCACACCTACAACGTCACTTACGCGTGTATGCGCTAAGGCCCTTTCCTCCAATTACACGAGCTGACACTCAGACGTGCAGTTTTTGCACGTGTACAATGAACATGCACCCGTGTTGAGGGAAACGCCCTTTTGTGTCAGGTCACAGACGCCTTACGCGCTAAGGGCCTTTGGTCCAATGAATTCGCGTACGTGCTGTGTCTTCACATGCTGATTCACTATGCACCCGTCACGAGGGAAATACCCGCGTGCGTAATGTCACAGACGCACTTACACGCTAAGGGCCTTTCCTCGAATTACACGCTGACGTGCAATTTATTCACATGCCAAATCACTATGTATCAAGCTGGCCATGCGAAAACACACAGAAGACCACGCTCCTGCCCAAAAGGCCATTTTCCTGCCCCCAAGAGCCCCGAGCACGCTCCCACCTGCCATCTGCTGCTGCCTGCCTGCTGCCCACGTGCCGTGCTATTTGCTGCCTGCACGTCAGCCAGGGGTGCAGTTGCTGTGACCACCCCTGCTGGAACCGAAGACTCCCGACTCAGATACCATCGCTCCACAGCCCAGCCCCAGGACCCAGTTGCCCACCCACACCTGCCTCTGGGGTTGCCATGTCGGGCACAACTCCATCTGACACCACTGGCAAACCCCAGCCAGAGAGGCAGAGGGCCACCAGCTTCAGTGCCAGGGAAGTTGGTGTCCTGGTGGAGCAAGCCCTGGGGCAGTATGATGCCCTCTTTGGAAGTTCGCGCACCGACTATGAAGGACGGACGAGGATCTGGATGGACATCGTGACTGCCATCAACGAGGAGGGGGTAGCAGTCCGCGACATCAAACATGTCAAGAAGCACTGGGAGGACTTCAGGTCCAGGACCCTCGACAAGGCCCGGCGCCTCTTGAAGCAGTGGATGCCAAGGGGTGCCGGGTCCATCTGAACAACAACCAATGGAGGGTCCTGGAAGGTATACGCCCAGCGCTCCACGTCCAGGTCCTTGAGAGGCAGACCCATCTGGAGTCGAGTCGTAAGTGTACATGCGTACTGATTGGACGCTGTGCGTGTTGTGGTGTGCCAGGAGTATGCATGTTGCACATATGTCTTTGTAGGGACATGACCCTGCCACATGTGATTCCTCCCATGTGTGAGACACATCGATGGTGTATGTGTTGGTAAGCATGCTGTGCTAAAGCATGTGTGGGTGCACACATGGAAAAAAAATTATGTGTACGTACTGTGCCATGATTGTGGTGTCACACTTGGATTCTGGTTCCTGCTGCATGTTTCTGCAGTATGTACATGTGCATGTGTGTGTATTTGACAAGTGTGCAACTGTGATGCAACATGGATGCAAGTGCACTGACATGTAGGAGGATGATTGCCAGATGTGACATGGATGGGCATGTTATCACTGCGACAGGTGGTGGAGATGTACAGTTGCATGTAAGCCTGGTGGCGTGTGTGCATGTGTTCTGCACTCCCCATGTTGCATGTGACGTCAGGCTCACCTTCGGCTGCTCATGCTGTTGTTTGTATATGGATGGTGCTGCCTAGTGCAACAATCCTGTTGATTTGCTCATGTGTGTGAGTTGAAATGACATGTGTGTTGGGGAGTGTGATGGCATGTCTGAAGTTTGACACTGCCACTCATGTACTACTGTCATGTGTGTATCATTCCATTGTACAGTGCCCTGATGCCTGTGTTCTATCTCTCCCTGTCTGCAGCGTCAACTGATGAAGAGGGCGGAGAGGGTGCTGTGGAGCAAACCGGTAGGGATCGCACCACCAGCCGGAGACGCAAGGCCCAGCTCCCCTCCCGTGTTGTCATCTCGTCGGGGAGTGAGGAGTCTGGTGCCACGTCCCAGGCTGCAGCTGCCGAGGGTAGGGCCAAGAGGCGGAGGTTGGAGGTGGACTCCTCGGCAGCAGAAGGGGCAGCTGAGACCCCACAGGGTCTGACGGAGGAAGATGGCACGGAGTAATCCAGGTTGGTGGGGGGTTTGGTGGAGGAGGAGGCTGTGGAAGGGACATGTACGGGGTCTGGAGGTGGGGATTCCACTGGTGCTAGTGGTGCAGTGCAGTGGCAGGGACAGGAGGCAGCACAGGCTGCCGCGGAGGTGCCTGTGTGTAATCCTGTCCCTGATCCTGTGACTGCATCATCCGGCACCAGCAGGGATGCCTACTTCCAGACCCGTTTTCAGGGATGGGATGATCGCACAACAACTGGCCTTCCTCTCCCTGCGGACGTGGCTATCCGAGACCGGGTTGAGCCTGTCCTGGCTGGGATAGCGTTGCGTCAACGTGGCATGCGAGGTGACCTGCGGTGTTTTCGTGAAGACACTGCATGTCATCTTGGATGCCTCTTTGACCGCGTTAACCTACTGGGACGGGTCACCAGTGCTGGATTCCTCCGTGTGCTGGACCTTCTTGCGACCCCCTCCTCACCTGAACCCCCTACGCGCTAGTCGTCCTCCATGCCATCTTCCCACCCATGTATCACCTGGGTACCCTGTGAAGCTGCCTCTGACCCAGCGGCCAGGCTGGTGGACGACACATCCCTGCCACAGTCGGGAGTCGGACATCCAGCAGGGGTGGCCGCCACGACAACTACACCCCAGCCAGAGGAGGACGTGCAGGCAGCAAGAGCAGGGGCACAGGCACAGCAGCAGCAGCAACAAGGTGGGAGCCATGATGGCTCTGGGCCATCGACATCGGAGGGGCAGGCATCGGCCAGAGGGCAGGAGGACCCAGGATTACAAGTGTCTTCCGTGTAGCAGCGGTTGGCCCACATCATAGATGCGGCGCGGCAGCGGGCGGAAGAGGCACGGCTCACAATGGTCAGGGCAGAGAACTCCATGCGGAGGGCACTGAGGCGGGCCGAGTGCCTCGAGGCAATTCGCAGGGAGATGGAGGTCAACATGTCATCATCCCTGCGAACCCTCGGGGCCATGGAAGAGGACCGCCTTCAGGACATTGAGCGGGAGTTCGATGATGCCCTGGCCCGGGACATCGAAAAGTGAGCCGTCGGACTAGCCCGCTGCCATTGTAAATAGTTTTTAGTGTTAGGTTTCATTTTCATTTTCCTTTGATTTGGGGTGATTGGACTATGCCCCACACATTTGTATATAGTATTTTTTCTTAGGTAGTTTCTTAGATAGGTTTCATTTCTTTCGTTGGGCTCATGGACCCTTGACAATGGATTGTACATAGTTGGACAATTGGTTAATTTGAACTTTTTCTTTGGATTTCACCATGGATTAATGGATTTTTCTTTTTACGTTTCCTTTGGATTTGCTTTGGTGGAGGGAGAGTTTGGACTATTTTTCTTTTGGATTTCTTTGGATTGGTTATACTTTTCATTTACTCATCTTTTGGACATGCTTTTCATTTCATATTTGCTATTTTTTATGCTTTCATTGCATTGCTTTATTTTTGTACATAATACATGTTGATATTTTACTCCCATGTGTGTGTTTCGCTCATTGGGTTCATGCATGTGAAAATGTGGGTTTACGCAATCAATGCCAACCAGTGTGTGTGTGTGTGACGGACATGTGTTGATGTACATAGTTGACTTTTGGTTTGTGTCTTGAGATAGGCATGTCAGTGTGGGGTGGATTGGGAAATCAATGCGTCTCAAGACTGGGGTGGTGTGCTGTGGTAATTTGGTGTAGAAGTGGGCCATGATTGTGCATCTTTATGTCATGTAGGGGGGGGGACATGAGTGGGGGCCTGCTGGCAGGTGCCCCTCACTGCTGGGGGGTGGGGGTGCAGGGGGACATGAGTGGGACATGAGTGGGGGCCTGCTGGCAGGTGCCCCTCACTGCTGGGGTGTGAGGGTGCAGGGGGACATGAGTGGGACATGAGTGGGGGCCTGCTGGCAGGTGCCCCTCACTGCTGGGGGGTGGGGTGCAGGGGGACATGAGTGGGACATGAGTGGGGGCCTGCTGGCAGGTGCCCCTCACTGCTGGGGGGTGGGGCTGCAGGGGGACATGAGTGGGGGCCTGCTGGCAGGTTCCCCTCACTGCTGGGGGGTGGGGGTGCAGGGGGACATGAGTTGGTGATCACTAGTGCAAGGTGACACGTGGCCTGGCTGTGGGGCATGGCGATAGTGGATGGGCTGCCTGCGGGATATGACATGGGGTGCAGGGTAGTCCCCTGTGGTGTGGGCTGCCTGCAGGGGCTGTGGAGGGGGTAGAGGGCACACCTGGGAGGACCCACACTGCTAATTCACATGTGGGACTCCCCGCGCACCCAAATGGATACACGTACCCGCTCTGACAGCGAAATCGCGTGTGAAACTTCCCGCGCACCCCCGAAATACACGTACCCCGCTCGCACAGGGCCAATCGCGTGTGAAACTTCCTGCGCACCCCAGTAATACACGTACCCCGCTCAGACAGCGAAATCGTGTGTGAAACTTCCCGCGCACCTCTGAAATACACGTACCCCACTCGCACAGGGCCAATCACGTGTGAAACTTCCCACGCACCCCAGTAATACAAGTAACCCACTCGCACAGGGCCAATCGCATGTGAAACTTACCACACACCCCAGTAATACACGTGCCCCGCTCGCACAGGCCCAATCGCGTGTGAAACTTCCTGCGCACCCCAGTAATTCACGTACCCTGCTCGCACAGGGCCAATCGCGTGTGAACCTTCCCGCGTACCACAGTAATACACATACCCCGCTCGCACAGGGCCAATCGCGTGTGAAACTTCCTGCACACCCCAGTAATACACGTACCCCGCTCAGACAGCGAAATCGTGTGTGAAACTTCCTGCGCACCTCTGAAATACACGTACCCCACACGCACAGGGCCAATCACGTGTGAAACTTCCCGCGCACCCCAGTAATACAAGTAACCCACTCGCACAGGGCCAATCGCATGTGAAACTTCCCACACACCCCAGTAATACACGTGCCCCTCTCGCACAGGCCCAATCGCGTGTGAAACTTCCTGCGCACCCCAGTAATTCACGTACCCTGCTCGCACAGGGCCAATCGCGTGTGAACCTTCCCGCGTACCACAGTAATACACATACCCCGCTTGCACAGGGCCAATCGCGTGTGAAACTTCCCACGCACCCCAGTAATACACGTACCCCGCTCGCACAGGCACTACCGCATGTGAAACTTCCTGCATACCCCCCAAATACACATAGCCTGCTCGCAAAGGGACTACCGCGTGTGAAACTCCCCACAAACTCCCCAAATACACATAGCCTGCTCGCACAGGGCCTACCGCGTGTGATAATTCCAGCGCACCCCAGGAATACACATTCCCCGCTCTGTGTTTGCTGTGTAGTGGCCCTGTAAGCTGGTCCAGGGTTAGCGCAGCCCTTTGCGCTGGATTGGGGATTTTGATGGCTTTTCCTTGCGCGAGGGGCGTTCTTGGAGGCATTACTAGCGCTGCGGGATGTTTTCTGCGACAGGGCTAATTTTGCCTTGGGAATTCCATGAATACGCGGTGCGCCAGAATGCTGTTTACCGCACACGGCTTGCGCACGCTGGCGCACGATCCCTCTCTGCGCTGCTCGTGTGCGCTGCCTCTGCGCTGAAATCTATGAATTACCCCGTTAATTGCTTACAGGAACAGCCTGACACGTGTTTTGAGCTGTAAAGCTCCTCCTCTAAGGCTGAAGACAACATATGGATCAATAATTAAATATTGCAGCACAGGTAATATACATTGTGATATCATCCAAACAAAACAAGAGGACACAAATAATGGATAGTTAGTCATTGGTCATGACAAATATATAGACAATGCCAAAAAGGGTAAATTAACGATGTGCCAACATTTGTACATATGCAACCAGTTTTAAAAACCATCCATCCATTGCGTAAATGTAATTAACAAAGAAAAAGGATATCAGTCATCAGTTAAATGCAGTAGATGTGGGTAAGATGAATGCGAGGGATGTGATGGTGCAACATAATCAGAGGAAAAAAGAAACAAACATCTTATTAATAAGAATCCTGAGGTGGTTCAACATGTGCACTCACATCAGATGCACGGAAGCCATATTAAGATATTCTGGTGCTACAAAGCACATGTACCTTTTGAGTCCTTGGGCCTCATTACACGGATGGCGCTAAGGGATTACCGGCACCGGTAAGGGCACCGGTGCCGGTAATCCCTTAGAACCATACTACGAGGTCCCTCAACGGGTCCCGTCCTTAACGTGTGGCCAGACCACACGTTAAGGAAGGGACCCGCTGAGGGACTTCAGGGCAAATAACGGTACCACTAATAGCGGTACCGTTATTTGCTCCTTCCCCATTCCCATTGAGCCCTATGGGGGCTCAAATGGGAATGGGGAAGGGCCTTGGTGAATGGGGAATTACCGCCCCGCCAACCTTGGAATGGGGCGGTAATTCCCCCATTCACCAAGGAGGAATCGGTAAAATACCGGCGGTAACCATGGCGCTAATAGCCCTACTACCGCCCTACTACGAGTTCCCTTTGCGGGTCCTTCCTTAACGGCAGGTGTTAAGAACGGGACCCGCAAAGGGATACCGGAGTCAAGAACGGTACTGCAATTTGCGGTACCGTTATGGCCGCCTTCCCATTGAGCCCTATGGGGGCTGAAATGGGAATGGGGAATGGCTCTGGTGAATGGGGAATTACCGGTCCCTCCGACCTCGGAATGGACCGGTAATTGCTCCATCCACCAGACCGGAGTCGGAACAATTTTGGAGGCAGCCATGGCGCTAATGGCGCCATGGCTACCTCCAACCTCGTAATGAGGCCCGATGTCTCCAAGTACCTATATAAGTCGCAATTGCGAGAATAATGTCCATATATTTTAGCTGTAATCAAACGTAAATGCCCAAATTCAGTCCACCAGACCGCATATTTGGCATAGTCGAATAAAGCACATGGCCCAAAAGTGGAGCGAGAAGGAGAGAAAAAGACAAACACGCTGAATTAGCTTGATTACCTTTATCAAAATAGATCAAGGTCACATGCGCATAGTCGGCCCCTGCTAACGCATTATGGGTCATGCGCGGAAGACCTGACTTTCCCAGCGTGTCCGCCCGAATGCCATTCTGGGCGCCGGCTGCAGCAACATGCTTATTCCCTTATATCACTTTGAAATGACCTAGCGCGTATGCCGCATTATCTACGTATGGTCTCGACGCGCGGCCATATTGAGTGAGTGAGTTTATTGAGTCATATTGACTTCCTTTAATTGTTCAAAAAGAGTATAGGGCAATTGTTGTGCACTTATAATTATGTTCTATGTTGTGCACTTATAATTATGTACTAAGTAGCCAAAATAGATCAACATTATTAACACGTGTAGTACCCTGCTCATATACAAATAATATTGGTTATATTGGAATGCTATTCCACTGATAGATATTAAACATACGCGCATTAAAGTTTACATTGTGCGCGTTAAAGTAGTTCTCCGCATAATTGAGCATGCTTATTCTGATCTTTAGTCACATAGCCCTTTTCTGACATACTAATTGTTAAATCGAGAAAGTTGATGCATGTGTCACTGTAGGTATATGTAAATTGAATCCCCCAATTATTGGTGTTGAGGTGTGTAACAAATGCATTCAAACACTCCACCATACCGGACCACAACATAATCATATCGTCTATGAATAGTTTCCATACATAGATATATTGAAAAAATTCCATATTGGTGAACACAAATTGTTGCTCATACTGGTGCATAAAGATGTTGACTAATGCTGGCGAAAAGCTTGCCCCCATGGCAACACCAACTAGTTGTTTGTAATAATGTCACAGTATATAATTCCATTCATGTAAAGGACACATCCCATCTCACAGAATGTTAAAGTACCTCATATATTCCATGTCAGTTACCCATCCCATTTAACAGAATGTCACAGTATAGAATCCCATTCATGTAAGGTACCAATCCCATTTAATAGAATGTCAAAGTATAGAATTCCATTCTTGTAAGGTACCCAACCCATCTAACTGAATGTCACAGTATAGAATTCCATTCTTGTAAGGGACACATCCCATCTCACAGAATGTTAATGTACCTCATCTATTCCGTGTCAGTTACCCATCCCATCTAACAGAATGTCACAGTATAGAATTCCATTCATGTAAGGTACCCATCCAATCTCACAGCATGTTACCGTACCTCATCTATTCCATGTAAGTCACCCATGCCACCTAAAAGAATGTCACAGTACAGAATCCAATTTATGTAAGGTTCCCATCCCATCTAACAGAATGTCACAGTATAGAATACCATTCATGTAAGGTACCCATCCCATCTAACAGAATGTCACAGTATAAAATA
The DNA here is from genome assembly GCF_040938575.1 of Ambystoma mexicanum. Classification (NCBI taxonomy): domain Eukaryota; kingdom Metazoa; phylum Chordata; class Amphibia; order Caudata; family Ambystomatidae; genus Ambystoma; species Ambystoma mexicanum. The sequence goes on along the minus strand of NW_027182344.1, from coordinate 485,120 downwards.
ACATTCATGTAAGGTACCCTTCCCATCTAACATAATGTTACAGTATAGAATACCATTCATGTAAGGTACCCATCCCATCTAACAGAATGTTACAGTACCTCATCTATTCTCTCAAGGCACCCATCCCATCTAACATAATGTTACAGTATAGAATCCCATTCATGTAAGGTACCCATTCCATCTAAAAGAATGTAACAGTATAGAATCCCATTCATGTAAGGTACCCATCCCATCTAGCAGAATGTCACAGTATAGAATTCCATTCATGTAAGGTACCCATCCCATCTAACAGAATGCCACAGTATAGAATTCCATTCATGTGGGGTACCCATCCCATCTAACAGAATGTTACAGTATAGAATCCCATTCATGTAAGGTACTCATCCCATCTAATAGAATGTAACAGTAAAGAATTCCATTCATGTAAGGTACCCATCCCATCTAGCAGAATGTTACAGTATAGAATCCCATTCATGTAAGGTACCCATCCCATCTAACAGAAAGTCACAGTATAGAATTCTATTCATGTAAGGTACCCATCCCATCTAACTGAATGTCACAGTATAGAATTCCTTCATGTAAGGTACCCATCCCATCTAACAGAATGTTACAGTATAGAATCCCATTCATGTAAGGTACCCATCCCATCTAACTGAATGTCACAGTATAGAATTCCATTCATGTAAGGTACCCATCCCATCTAACAGAATGTTACAGTATAGAATCCGATTCATGTAAGGTACCCATCCCATCTAACTGAATGTCACAGTTTAGAATTCCATTCATGTAAGGTACCCATCCCATCTAACAGAATGTTACAGTATAGAATTCCATTCATGTAAGGTACCCATCCCATCTAACAGAATGTTACAGTATAGAATCCCATTCATGTAAGGTACCCATCCCATCTAACTGAATGTCACAGTATAGACTTCCATTCATGTAAGGTACCCATCCCATCTATCTGAATGTCACAGTATAGAATTCCATTCATGTAAGGTACCCATCCCATCTAACAGAATGTCACAGTATAGAATCCCATTCATGTAAGGTACCCATCACATCTAACAGAATGTTACAGTAAAGAATCCCATTCATGTAAGGTACCCATCCCATCTAACAGAAAGTAACATTATAGAATTCCATTCATGTAAGGTACCCATCCCATCTAACTGAATGTCACAGTATAGAATTCCATTCATGTAAGGTACCCATCCCATCTAACAGAATATTACAGTATAGAATCCCATTCATGTAAGGTACCCATCCCATCTAATAGAAAGTAACAGTATAGAATTCCATTCATGTAAGGTACCCATCCCATCTAACAGAAAGTAACATTATAGAATTCCATTCATGTAAGGTACCAATCCCATCTAACTGAATGTCACAGTATAGAATTCCATTCATGTAAGGTACCCATCCCATCTAACAGAATGTTACAGTATAGAATCCGATTCATGTAAGGTACCCATCCCATCTAACAGAAAGTAACAGTATAGAATTCCATTCATGTAAGGTACCCATCCCATCTAACAGAATGTTACAGTATAGAATTCCATTCATGTAAGGTACCCATCCCATCTAACAGAATGTTACAGTATAGAATCCCATTCATGCAAGGTACCCATCCCATCTAACTGAATGTCACAGTATAGACTTCCATTCATGTAAGGTACCCATCCCATCTATCTGAATGTCACAGTATAGAATTCCATTCATGTAAGGTACCCATCCCATCTAACAGAATGTCACAGTATAGAATCCCATTCATGTAAGGTACCCATCACATCTAACAGAATGTTACAGTAAAGAATCCCATTCATGTAAGGTACCCATCCCATCTAACAGAAAGTAACATTATAGAATTCCATTCATGTAAGGTACCCATCCCATCTAACTGAATGTCACAGTATAGAATTCCATTCATGTAAGGTACCCATCCCATCTAACAGAATATTACAGTATAGAATCCCATTCATGTAAGGTACCCATCCCATCTAACAGAAAGTAACAGTATAGAATTCCATTCATGTAAGGTACCCATCCCATCTAACAGAAAGTAACATTATAGAATTCCATTCATGTAAGGTACCTATCCCATCTAACTGAATGTCACAGTATAGAATTCCATTCATGTAAGGTACCCATCCCATCTAACAGAATATTACAGTATAGAATCCCATTCATGTAAGGTACCCATCCCATCTAACAGAAAGTAACAGTATAGAATTCCATTCATGTAAGGTACCCATCCCATCTAACTGAATGTCACTGAATAGAATTCCATTCATGTAAGGTACCCATCCCATCTAACAGAATGTTACAGTATAGAATCCCATTCATGTAAGGTACCCATCCCATCTAACTGAATGTCACAGTATAGAATTCAATTCATGTAAGGTACCCATCCCAAATAACAGAAAGTAACAGTATAGAATTCCATTCATGTAAGGTACCCATCCCATCTAACAGAATGTCACAGTATAGAATTCCATTCATGTAAGGTACCCATCTCATCTAAAAGAATGTTACAGTATAGAATCCCATTCATGTAAGGTACTCATCCCATCTAATAGAATGTAACAGTAAAGAATTCCATTCATGTAAGGTACCCATCCCATCTAGCAGAATGTTACAGTATAGAATCCCATTCATGTAAGGTACACATCCCATCTAACAGAAAGTCACAGTATAGAATTCTATTCATGTAAGGTACCCATCCCATCTAACTGAATGTCACAGAATAGAATTCCTTCATGTAAGGTACCCATCCCATCTAACAGAATGTTACAGTATAGTATCCCATTCATGTAAGGTACCCATCCCATCTAACTGAATGTCACAGTATAGAATTCCTTCATTTAAGGTACCCATCCCATCTAACAGAATGTCACAGTATAGAATTCCATTCTTGTAAGGGACACATCCCATCTCACAGAATGTTAATGTACCTCATCTATTCCGTGTCAGTTACCCATCCCATCTAACAGAATGTCACAGTATAGAATTCCATTCATGTAAGGTACCCATCCAATCTCACAGCATGTTACCGTACCTCATCTATTCCATGTAAGTCACCCATGCCACCTAAAAGAATGTCACAGTACAGAATCCAATTTATGTAAGGTTCCCATCCCATCTAACAGAATGTCACAGTATAGAATACCATTCATGTAAGGTACCCATCCGATCTAACAGAATGTCACAGTATAGAATAACATTCATGTAAGGTACCCTTCCCATCTAACAGAATGTTACAGTATAGAATACCATTCATGTAAGGTACCCATCCCATCTAACAGAATGTTACAGTACCTCATCTATTCTCTCAAGGCACCCATCCCATCTAACATAATGTTACAGTATAGAATCCCATTCATGTAAGGTACCCATTCCATCTAAAAGAATGTAACAGTATAGAATCCCATTCATGTAAGGTACCCATCCCATCTAGCAGAATGTCACAGTATAGAATTCCATTCATGTAAGGTACCCATCCCATCTAACAGAATGCCACAGTATAGAATTCCATTCATGTGGGGTACCCATCCCATCTAACAGAATGTTACAGTATAGAATCCCATTCATGTAAGGTACTCATCCCATCTAATAGAATGTAACAGTAAAGAATTCCATTCATGTAAGGTACCCATCCCATCTAGCAGAATGTTACAGTATAGAATCCCATTCATGTAAGGTACCCATCCCATCTAACAGAAAGTCACAGTATAGAATTCTATTCATGTAAGGTACCCATCACATCTATCTGAATGTCACAGTATAGAATTCCTTCATGTAAGGTACCCATCCCATCTAACAGAATGTTACAGTATAGAATCCCATTCATGTAAGGTACCCATCCCATCTAACTGAATGTCACAGTATAGAATTCCATTCATGTAAGGTACCCATCCCATCTAACAGAATGTTACAGTATAGAATCTCATTCATGTAAGGTACCCATCCCATCTAACAGAAAGTAACAGTATAGAATTCCATTCATGTAAGGTACCCATCCCATCTAACTGAATGTCACAGAATAGAATTCCATTCATGTAAGGTACCCATCCCATCTAACAGAATGTTACAGTATAGAATCCCATTCATGTAAGGTACCCATCCCATCTAACTGAATGTCACAGTATAGAATTCAATTCATGTAAGGTACCCATCCCATCTAACAGAATATTACAGTATAGAATCCCATTCATGTAAGGTACCCATCCCATCTAACAGAAAGTAACAGTATAGAATTCCATTCATGTAAGGTACCCATCCCATCTAACTGAATGTCACTGAATAGAATTCCATTCATGTAAGGTACCCATCCCATCTAACAGAATGTTACAGTATAGAATCCCATTCATGTAAGGTACCCATCCCATCTAACTGAATGTCACAGTATAGAATTCAATTCATGTAAGGTACCCATCCCAAATAACAGAAAGTAACAGTATAGAATTCCATTCATGTAAGGTACCCATCCCATCTAACAGAATGTCACAGTATAGAATTCCATTCATGTAAGGTACCCATCTCATCTAAAAGAATGTTACAGTATAGAATCCCATTCATGTAAGGTACTCATCCCATCTAATAGAATGTAACAGTAAAGAATTCCATTCATGTAAGGTACCCATCCCATCTAGCAGAATGTTACAGTATAGAATCCCATTCATGTAAGGTACACATCCCATCTAACAGAAAGTCACAGTATAGAATTCTATTCATGTAAGGTACCCATCCCATCTAACTGAATGTCACAGAATAGAATTCCTTCATGTAAGGTACCCATCCCATCTAACAGAATGTTACAGTATAGTATCCCATTCATGTAAGGTACCCATCCCATCTAACTGAATGTCACAGTATAGAATTCCTTCATTTAAGGTACCCATCCCATCTAACAGAATGTCACAGTATAGAATTCCATTCTTGTAAGGGACACATCCCATCTCACAGAATGTTAATGTACCTCATCTATTCCGTGTCAGTTACCCATCCCATCTAACAGAATGTCACAGTATAGAATTCCATTCATGTAAGGTACCCATCCAATCTCACAGCATGTTACCGTACCTCATCTATTCCATGTAAGTCACCCATGCCACCTAAAAGAATGTCACAGTACAGAATCCAATTTATGTAAGGTTCCCATCCCATCTAACAGAATGTCACAGTATAGAATACCATTCATGTAAGGTACCCATCCGATCTAACAGAATGTCACAGTATAGAATAACATTCATGTAAGGTACCCTTCCCATCTAACAGAATGTTACAGTATAGAATACCATTCATGTAAGGTACCCATCCCATCTAACAGAATGTTACAGTACCTCATCTATTCTCTCAAGGCACCCATCCCATCTAACATAATGTTACAGTATAGAATCCCATTCATGTAAGGTACCCATTCCATCTAAAAGAATGTAACAGTATAGAATCCCATTCATGTAAGGTACCCATCCCATCTAGCAGAATGTCACAGTATAGAATTCCATTCATGTAAGGTACCCATCCCATCTAACAGAATGCCACAGTATAGAATTCCATTCATGTGGGGTACCCATCCCATCTAACAGAATGTTACAGTATAGAATCCCATTCATGTAAGGTACTCATCCCATCTAATAGAATGTAACAGTAAAGAATTCCATTCATGTAAGGTACCCATCCCATCTAGCAGAATGTTACAGTATAGAATCCCATTCATGTAAGGTACCCATCCCATCTAACAGAAAGTCACAGTATAGAATTCTATTCATGTAAGGTACCCATCACATCTATCTGAATGTCACAGTATAGAATTCCTTCATGTAAGGTACCCATCCCATCTAACAGAATGTTACAGTATAGAATCCCATTCATGTAAGGTACCCATCCCATCTAACTGAATGTCACAGTATAGAATTCCATTCATGTAAGGTACCCATCCCATCTAACAGAATGTTACAGTATAGAATCCGATTCATGTAAGGTACCCATCCCATCTAACTGAATGTCACAGTTTAGAATTCCATTCATGTAAGGTACCCATCCCATCTAACAGAATGTTACAGTATAGAATTCCATTCATGTAAGGTACCCATCCCATCTAACAGAATGTTACAGTATAGAATCCCATTCATGTAAGGTACCCATCCCATCTAACTGAATGTCACAGTATAGACTTCCATTCATGTAAGGTACCCATCCCATCTAACTGAATGTCACAGTATAGAATTCCATTCATGTAAGGTACCCATCCCATCTAACAGAATGTCACAGTATAGAATCCCATTCATGTAAGGTACCCATCAAATCTAACAGAATGTTACAGTAAAGAATCCCATTCATGTAAGGTACCCATCCCATCTAACAGAAAGTAATATTATAGAATTCCATTCATGTAAGGTACCCATCCCATCTAACTGAATGTCACAGTATAGAATTCCATTCATGTAAGGTACCCATCCCATCTAACAGAATATTACAGTATAGAATCCCATTCATGTAAGGTACCCATCCCATCTAACAGAAAGTAACAGTATAGAATTCCATTCATGTAAGGTACCCATCCCATCTAACAGAAAGTAACATTATAGAATTCCATTCATGTAAGGTACCTATCCCATCTAACTGAATGTCACAGTATAGAATTCCATTCATGTAAGGTACCCATCCCATCTAACAGAATATTACAGTATAGAATCCCATTCATGTAAGGTACCCATCCCATCTAACAGAAAGTAACAGTATAGAATTCCATTCATGTAAGGTACCCATCCCATCTAACTGAATGTCACAGAATAGAATTCCATTCATGTAAGGTACCCATCCCATCTAACAGAATGTTACAGTATAGAATCCCATTCATGTAAGGTACCCATCCCATCTAACTGAATGTCACAGTATAGAATTCAATTCATGTAAGGTACCCATCCCAAATAACAGAAAGTAACAGTATAGAATTCCATTCATGTAAGGTACCCATCCCATCTAACAGAATGTCACAGTATAGAATTCCATTCATGTAAGGTACCCATCTCATCTAAAAGAATGTTACAGTATAGAATCCCATTCATGTAAGGTACTCATCCCATCTAATAGAATGTAACAGTAAAGAATTCCATTCATGTAAGGTACCCATCCCATCTAGCAGAATGTTACAGTATAGAATCCCATTCATGTAAGGTACACATCCCATCTAACAGAAAGTCACAGTATAGAATTCTATTCATGTAAGGTACCCATCCCATCTAACTGAATGTCACAGAATAGAATTCCTTCATGTAAGGTACCCATCCCATCTAACAGAATGTTACAGTATAGTATCCCATTCATGTAAGGTACCCATCCCATCTAACTGAATGTCACAGTATAGAATTCCTTCATTTAAGGTACCCATCCCATCTAACAGAATGTTACAGTATAGAATCCCATTCATGTAAGGTACCCATCCCATCTAACTGAATGTTACAGTATAGAATTCCATTTATGTAAGGTACCCATCCCATCTAACAGAATGTTACAGTATAGAATCCCATTCATGTAAGGTACCCATCCCATCTAACAGAATGTTACAGTATAGAATCCCATTCATGTAAGGTACCCATCCCATCTAACAGAAAGTCACAGTATAGAATTCCATTCATGTAAGGTACCCATCCCATCTAACTGAATGTCACAGTATAGAATTCCATTCATGTAAGGTACCCATCCCATCTAACAGAATGTTACAGTATAGAATCCCATTCATGTAAGGTACCCATCCCATCTAACTGAATGTCACAGTATAGAATTCCATTCATGTAAGGTACCCATCCCATCTAACTGAATGTCACAGTATAGAATTCCATTTATGTAAGGTACCCATCCCATCTAACAGAATGTTACAGTATAGAATCCCATTAATGTAAGGTACCCATCCCATCTAACAGAATGTTACAGTATAGAATCCCATTCATGTAAGGTACCCATCCCATCTAACAGAAAGTCACAGTATAGAATTCCATTCATGTAAGGTACCCATCCCATCTAACAGAATGTTACAGTATAGAATCCCATTCATGTAAGGTACCCATCCCATCTAACTGAATGTTACAGTATAGAATTCCATTCATGTAAGGTACCCATCCCATCTAACAGAATGTCACAGTATAGAATCCCATTCATGTAAGGTACCCATCCCTTCTAACAGAATGTTACAGTAAAGAATCCCATTCATGTAAGGTACCCTTCCCATCTAACAGAAAGTAACATTATAGAATTCCATTCATGTAAGGTACCCATCCCATCTAACTGAATGTCACAGTATAGAATTCCATTCATGTAAGGTACCCATCCCATCTAACAGAAAGTCACCGTATAGAATTCCATTCATGTAAGGTACCCATCCCATCTAACAGAATATTACAGTATAGAATCTCATTCATGTAAGGTACCCATCCCATCTAACAGAAAGTAACAGTATAGAATTCCATTCATGTAAGGTACCCATCCCATCTAACTGAATGTCACAGAATAGAATTCCATTCATGTAAGGTACCCATCCCATCTAACAGAATGTTACAGTATAGAATCCCATTCATGTAAGGTACCCATCCCATCTAACTGAATGTCACAGTATAGAATTCCATTCATGTAAGGTACCCATCCCAAATAACAGAAAGTAACAGTATAGAATTCCATTCATGTAAGGTACCCATCCCATCTAACAGAATGTCACAGTATAGAATTCCATTCATGTAAGGTACCCATCTCATCTAACAGAATGTTACAGTATAGAATCCCATTCATGTAAGGTACTCATCCCATCTAATAGAATGTAACAGTAAAGAATTCCATTCATGTAAGGTACCCATCCCATCTAGCAGAATGTTACAGTATAGAATCCCATTCATGTAAGGTACCCATCCCATCTAACAGAATGTCACAGTATAGAATTCCATTCATGTAAGGTACCCATCTCATCTAAAAGAATGTTACAGTATAGAATCCCATTCATGTAAGGTACTCATCCCATCTAATAGAATGTAACAGTAAAGAATTCCATTCATGTAAGGTACCCATCCCATCTAGCATAATGTTACAGTATAGAATCCCATTCATGTAAGGTACACATCCCATCTAACAGAAAGTCACAGTATAGAATTCTATTCATGTAAGGTACCCATCCCATCTAACTGAATGTCACAGAATAGAATTCCTTCATGTAAGGTACCCATCCCATCTAACAGAATGTTACAGTATAGTATCCCATTCATGTAAGGTACCCATCCCATCTAACTGAATGTCACAGTATAGAATTCCTTCATTTAAGGTACCCATCCCATCTAACAGAATGTTACAGTATAGAATCCCATTCATGTAAGGTACCCATCCCATCTAACTGAATGTTACAGTATAGAATTCCATTTATGTAAGGTACCCATCCCATCTAACAGAATGTTACAGTATAGAATCCCATTCATGTAAGGTACCCATCCCATCTAACAGAATGTTACAGTATAGAATCCCATTCATGTAAGGTACCCATCCCATCTAACAGAAAGTCACAGTATAAAATTCCATTCATGTAAGGTACCCATCCCATCTAAATGAATGTCACAGTATAGAATTCCATTCATGTAAGGTACCCATCCCATCTAACAGAATGTTACAGTATAGAATCCCATTCATGTAAGGTACCCATCCCATCTAACTGAATGTCACAGTATAGAATTCCATTCATGTAAGGTACCCATCCCATCTAACTGAATGTCACAGTATAGAATTCCATTTATGTAAGGTACCCATCCCATCTAACAGAATGTTACAGTATAGAATCCCATTAATGTAAGGTACCCATCCCATCTAACAGAATGTTACAGTATAGAATCCCATTCATGTAAGGTACCCATCCCATCTAACAGAAAGTCACAGTATAGAATTCCATTCATGTAAGGTACCCATCCCATCTAACAGAATGTTACAGTATAGAATCCCATTCATGTAAGGTACCCATCCCATCTAACTGAATGTTACAGTATAGAATTCCATTCATGTAAGGTACCTATCCTATCTAACATAATGTCACAGTATAGAATCCCATTCATGTAAGGTACCCATCCCTTCTAACAGAATGTTACAGTAAAGAATCCCATTCATGTAAGGTACCCTTCCCATCTAACAGAAAGTAACATTATAGAATTCCATTCATGTAAGGTACCCATCCCATCTTACTGAATGTCACAGTATAGAATTCCATTCATGTAAGGTACCCATCCCATCTAACAGAAAGTCACAGTATAGAATTCCATTCATGTAAGGTACCCATCCCATCTAACAGAATATTACAGTATAGAATCTCATTCATGTAAGGTACCCATCCCATCTAACAGAAAGTAACAGTATAGAATTCCATTCATGTAAGGTACCCATCCCATCTAACTGAATGTCACAGAATAGAATTCCATTCATGTAAGGTACCCATCCCATCTAACAGAATATTACAGTATAGAATCCCATTCATGTAAGGTACCCATCCCATCTAACTGAATGTCACAGTATAGAATTCCATTCATGTAAGGTACCCATCCCAAATAACAGAAAGTAACAGTATAGAATTCCATTCATGTAAGGTACCCATCCCATCTAACAGAATGTCACAGTATAGAATTCCATTCATGTAAGGTACCCATCTCATCTAACAGAATGTTACAGTATAGAATCCCATTCATGTAAGGTACTCATCCCATCTAATAGAATGTAACAGTAAAGAATTCCATTCATGTAAGGTACCCATCCCATCTAGCAGAATGTTACAGTATAGAATCCCATTCATGTAAGGTACACATCCCATCTAACCGAAAGTCACAGTATAGAATGCTATTCATGTAAGGTACCCATCCCATCTAACTGAATGTCACAGTATAGAATTCCTTCATGTAAGGTACCCATCCCATCTAACAGAATGTTACAGTATAGTATCCCATTCATGTAAGGTACCCATCCCATCTAACTGAATGTCACAGTATAGAATTCCTTCATGTAAGGTACCCATCCCATCTAACAGAATGTTACAGTATAGAATCCCATTCATGTAAGGTACCCATCCCATCTAACTGAATGTTACAGTACAGAATTCCATTTATGTAAGGTACCCATCCCATCTAACAGAATGTTACAGTATAGAATCCCATTCATGTAAGGTACCCATGCCATCTAACAGAAAGTCACAGTATAGAATTCCATTCATGTAAGGTACCCATCCCATCTAACTGAATGTCACAGTATAGAATTCCATTCATGTAAGGTACCCACCCCTTCTAACAGAATGTTACAGTATAGAATCCCATTCATGTAAGGTACCCATCCCATCTAACTGAATGTCACAGTATAGAATTCCATTCATGTAAGGTAACCATCCCATCTAACTGAATGTCACAGTATAGAATTCCATTCATGTAAGGTACCCATCCCATCTAACAGAATGCCACAGTATAGAATCCCATTCATGTAAGGTACCCATCCCATCTAACAGAATGTTACAGTAAAGAATCCCATTCATGTAAGGTACCCTTCCCATCAAACAGAAAGTAACATTATAGAATTCCATTCACGTAAGGTACCCATCCCATCTAACTGAATGTCACAGTATAGAATTCCATTCATGTAAGGTACCCATCCCATCTAACAGAATGTTACAGTATAGAATCCCATTCATGTAAGGTACCCATCCCATCTAACATAATGTTACAGTATAGAATCCCATTCATGTAAGGTACCCATGCCATCTAACAGAAAGTCACAGTATAGAATTCCATTCATGTAAGGTACCCATCCCATCTAACTGAATGTCACAGTATAGAATTCCATTCATGTAAGGTACCCACCCCATCTAACAGAATGTTACAGTATAGAATCCCATTCATGTAAGGTACCCATCCCATCTAACTGAATGTCACAGTATAGAATTCCATTCATGTAAGGTAACCATCCCATCTAACTGAATGTCACAGTATAGAATTCCATTCATGTAAGGTACCCATCCCATCTAACAGAATGCCACAGTATAGAATCCCATTCATGTAAGGTACCCATCCCATCTAACAGAATGTTACAGTAAAGAATCCCATTCATGTAAGGTACCCTTCCCATCAAACAGAAAGTAACATTATAGAATTCCATTCACGTAAGGTACCCATCCCATCTAACTGAATGTCACAGTATAGAATTCCATTCATGTAAGGTACCCATCCCATCTAACAGAATGTTACAGTATAGAATCCCATTCATGTAAGGTACCCATCCCATCTAACAGAATGTTACAGTATAGTATCCCATTCATGTAAGGTACCCATCCCATCTAACTGAATGTCACAGTATAGAATTCCTTCATGTAAGGTACACATCCCATCTAACAGAAAGTCACAGTATAGAATGCTATTCATGTAAGGTACCCATCCCATCTAACTGAATGTCACAGTATAGAATTCCTTCATGTAAGGTACCCATCCCATCTAACAGAATGTTACAGTATAGTATCCCATTCATGTAAGGTACCCATCCCATCTAACAGAATGTTACAGTATAGAATCCCATTCATGTAAGGTACCCATCCCATCTAACAGAATGTTACAGTATAGAATCCCATTCATGTAAGGTACCCATCCCATCTAACAGAAAGTCACAGTATAGAATTCCATTCATGTAAGGTACCCATCCCATCTAACTGAATGTCACAGTATAGAATTCCATTCATGTAAGGTACCCATCCCATCTAACAGAATGTTACAGTATAGAATCCCATTCATCTAAGGTACCCATCCCATCTAACTGAATGTCACAGTATAGAATTCCATTCATGTAAGGTACCCATCCCATCTAACTGAATGTCACAGTATAGAATTCCATTTATGTAAGGTACCCATCCCATCTAACAGAATGTTACAGTATAGAATCCCATTCATGTAAGGTACCCATCCCATCTAACAGAAAGTCACAGTATAGAATTCCATGCATGTAAGGTACCCATTCCATCTAACAGAATGTTACAGTATAGAATCCCATTCATGTAAGGTACCCATCCCATCTAACTGAATGTCACAGTATAGAATTCCATTCATGTAAGGTACCCATCCCATCTAACTGAATGTCACAGTATAGAATTCCATTCATGTAAGGTACCCATCCCATCTAACAGAATGTCACAGTATAGAATCCCATTCATGTAAGGTACCCATCCCATCTAACAGAATGTTACAGTAAAGAATCCCATTCATGTAAGGTACCCTTCCCATCTAACAGAAAGTAACATTATAGAATTCCATTCATGTAAGGTACCCATCCCATCTAACTGAATGTCACAGTATAGAATTCCATTCATGTAAGGTACCCATCCCATCTAACAGAATGTCACAGTATAGAATCCCATTCATGTAAGGTACCCATCCCATCTAACTGAATGTCACAGTATAGAATTCCATTCATCTATGGTACCCATCCCATCTAACAGAATGTTACAGTACAGAATCCCATTCATGTAAGGTACCCATCCCATCTAACAGAATGTTACAGTATAGAATCCCATTCATGTAAGGTACCCATCCCATCTAACTGAATGTTACAGTATAGAATTCCATTTATGTAAGGTACCCATCCCATCTAACAGAATGTTACAGTATAGAATCCCATTCATGTAAAGTACCCATCCCATCTAACAGAATGTTACAGTATAGAATCCCATTCATGTAAGGTACCCATCCCATCTAACAGAAAGTCACAGTATAAAATTCCATTCATGTAAGGTACCCATCCCATCTAACTGAATGTCACAGTATAGAATTCCATTCATGTAAGGTACCCATCCCATCTAACAGAATGTTACAGTATAGAATCCCATTCATGTAAGGTACCCATCCCATCTAACTGAATGTCACAGTATAGAATTCCATTCATGTAAGGTACCCATCCCATCTAACTGAATGTCACAGTATAGAATTCCATTTATGTAAGGTACCCATCCCATCTAACAGAATGTTACAGTATAGAATCCCATTAATGTAAGGTACCCATCCCATCTAACAGAATGTTACAGTATAGAATCCCATTCATGTAAGGTACCCATCCCATCTAACAGAAAGACACAGTATAGAATTCCATTCATGTAAGGTACCCATCCCATCTAACAGAATGTTACAGTATAGAATCCCATTCATGTAAGGTACCCATCCCATCTAACTGAATGTTACAGTATAGAATTCCATTCATGTAAGGTACCCATCCCATCTAACATAATGTCACAGTATAGAATCCCATTCATGTAAGGTACCCATCCCTTCTAACAGAATGTTACAGTAAAGAATCCCATTCATGTAAGGTACCCTTCCCATCTAACAGAAAGTAACATTATAGAATTCCATTCATGTAAGGTACCCATCCCATCTAACTGAATGTCACAGTATAGAATTCCATTCATGTAAGGTACCCATCCCATCTAACAGAAAGTCACAGTATAGAATTCCATTCATGTAAGGTACCTATCCCATCTAACAGAATATTACAGTATAGAATCTCATTCATGTAAGGTACCCATCCCATCTAACAGAAAGTAACAGTATAGAATTCCATTCATGTAAGGTACCCATCCCATCTAACTGAATGTCACAGAATAGAATTCCATTCATGTAAGGTACCCATCCCATCTAACAGAATGTTACAGTATAGAATCCCATTCATGTAAGGTACCCATCCCATCTAACTGAATGTCACAGTATAGAATTCCATTCATGTAAGGTACCCATCCCAAATAACAGAAAGTAACAGTATAGAATTCCATTCATGTAAGGTACCCATCCCATCTAACAGAATGTCACAGTATAGAATTCCATTCATGTAAGGTACCCATCTCATCTAACAGAATGTTACAGTATAGAATCCCATTCATGTAAGGTACTCATCCCATCTAATAGAATGTAACAGTAAAGAATTCCATTCATGTAAGGTACCCATCCCATCTAGCAGAATGTTACAGTATAGAATCCCATTCATGTAAGGTACACATCCCATCTAACCGAAAGTCACAGTATAGAATGCTATTCATGTAAGGTACCCATCCCATCTAACTGAATGTCACAGTATAGAATTCCTTCATGTAAGGTACCCATCCCATCTAACAGAATGTTACAGTATAGTATCCCATTCATGTAAGGTACCCATCCCATCTAACTGAATGTCACAGTATAGAATTCCTTCATGTAAGGTACCCATCCCATCTAACAGAATGTTACAGTATAGAATCCCATTCATGTAAGGTACCCATCCCATCTAACTGAATGTTACAGTACAGAATTCCATTTATGTAAGGTACCCATCCCATCTAACAGAATGTTACAGTATAGAATCCCATTCATGTAAGGTACCCATGCCATCTAACAGAATGTTACAGTATAGAATCCCATTCATGTAAGGTACCCATCCCATCTAACAGAAAGTCACAGTATAGAATTCCATTCATGTAAGGTACCCATCCCATCTAACTGAATGTCACAGTATAGAATTCCATTCATGTAAGGTACCCACCCCATCTAACAGAATGTTACAGTATAGAATCCCATTCATGTAAGGTACCCATCCCATCTAACTGAATGTCACAGTATAGAATTCCATTCATGTAAGGTAACCATCCCATCTAACTGAATGTCACAGTATAGAATTCCATTCATGTAAGGTACCCATCCCATCTAACAGAATGCCACAGTATAGAATCCCATTCATGTAAGGTACCCATCCCATCTAACAGAATGTTACAGTAAAGAATCCCATTCATGTAAGGTACCCTTCCCATCAAACAGAAAGTAACATTATAGAATTCCATTCACGTAAGGTACCCATCCCATCTAACTGAATGTCACAGTATAGAATTCCATTCATGTAAGGTACCCATCCCATCTAACAGAATGTTACAGTATAGAATCCCATTCATGTAAGGTACCCATCCCATCTAACAGAATGTTACAGTATAGTATCCCATTCATGTAAGGTACCCATCCCATCTAACTGAATGTCACAGTATAGAATTCCTTCATGTAAGGTACACATCCCATCAAACAGAAAGTCACAGTATAGAATGCTATTCATGTAAGGTACCCATCCCATCTAACTGAATGTCACAGTATAGAATTCCTTCATGTAAGGTACCCATCCCATCTAACAGAATGTTACAGTATAGTATCCCATTCATGTAAGGTACCCATCCCATCTAACAGAATGTTACAGTATAGAATCCCATTCATGTAAGGTACCCATCCCATCTAACAGAATGTTACAGTATAGAATCCCATTCATGTAAGGTACCCATCCCATCTAACAGAAAGTCACAGTATAGAATTCCATTCATGTAAGGTACCCATCCCATCTAACTGAATGTCACAGTATAGAATTCCATTCATGTAAGGTACCCATCCCATCTAACAGAATGTTACAGTATAGAATCCCATTCATCTAAGGTACCCATCCCATCTAACTGAATGTCACAGTATAGAATTCCATTCATGTAAGGTACCCATCCCATCTAACTGAATGTCACAGTATAGAATTCCATTTATGTAAGGTACCCATCCCATCTAACAGAATGTTACAGTATAGAATCCCATTCATGTAAGGTACCCATCCCATCTAACAGAATGTTACAGTATAGAATCCCATTCATGTAAGGTACCCATCCCATCTAACAGAAAGTCACAGTATAGAATTCCATGCATGTAAGGTACCCATTCCATCTAACAGAATGTTACAGTATAGAATCCCATTCATGTAAGGTACCCATCCCATCTAACTGAATGTCACAGTATAGAATTCCATTCATGTAAGGTACCCATCCCATCTAACTGAATGTCACAGTATAGAATTCCATTCATGTAAGGTACCCATCCCATCTAACAGAATGTCACAGTATAGAATCACATTCATGTAAGGTACCCATCCCATCTAACAGAATGTTACAGTAAAGAATCCCATTCATGTAAGGTACCCTTCCCATCTAACAGAAAGTAACATTATAGAATTCCATTCATGTAAGGTACCCATCCCATCTAACTGAATGTCACAGTATAGAATTCCATTCATGTAAGGTACCCATCCCATCTAACAGAATGTCACAGTATAGAATCCCATTCATGTAAGGTACCCATCCCATCTAACTGAATGTCACAGTATAGAATTCCATTCATGTAAGGTACCCATCCCATCTAACAGAAACTCACAGTATAGAATTCCATTCATGTAAGGTACCCATCTCATCTAACAGAATGTCACAGTATAGAATTCCATTCATCTATGGTACCCATCCCATCTAACAGAATGTTACAGTACAGAATCCCATTCATGTAAGGTACCCATCCCATCTAACAGAATGTTACAGTATAGAATCCCATTCATGTAAGGTACCCATCCCATCTAACAGAATTTCACAGCATAGAATCCATTCATGGAATGTACCCATCCCATCTAACGGAATGTTACAGTATAGAATCCCATTATCCCATTCATGTAAGGTACCCATCCCATCTAACAGAAAGTCACAGTATAGAATTCCATTCATGTAAGGTACCCATCCCATCTAACTGAATGTCACAGTATAGAATTCCATTCGTGTAAGGTACCCATCCCATCTAACAGAATGTTACAGTATAGAATCCCATTCATGTAAGGTACCCATCCCATCTAACGGAATGTTACAGTATAGAATCCCATTATCCCATTCATGTAAGGTACCCATCCCATCTAACAGAAAGTCACAGTATAGAATTCCATTCATGTAAGGTACCCATCCGTTCTAACTGAATGTCACAGTATAGAATTCCTTCATGTAAGGTACCCATCCCATCTAACAGAATGTTACAGTATAGAATCCCATTCATGTAAGGTACCCCTCCCATCTAACTGAATGTCAGAGTATAGAATTTCATTCATGTAAGGTACCCATCCCATCTAACAGAATGTTACAGTATAGAATCCCATTCATGTAAGGTACCCATCCCATCTAACAAAATGTTACAGTATAGAATTCCATTCATGTAAGGTACCCATCCCATCTAACAGAAAGTCACAGTATAGAATTATATTCGTGTAAGGTACCCATCCCATCTAACTGAATGTCACAGTATAGAATTCCATTCGTGTAAGGTACCCATCCCATCTAACAGAATGTTACAGTATAGAATCCCATTTGTGTAAGGTACCCATCCCATCTAACAGAAAGTCACAGTATAGAATTCTATTCATGTAAGGTACCCATCCCATCTAACTGAATGTTACAGTACAGAATTCCATTTATGTAAGGTACCCATCCCATCTAACAGAATGTTACAGTATAGAATCCCATTCATCTAAGGTACCCATCCCATCTAACTGAATGTCACAGTATAGAATTCCATTCATGTAAGGTACCCATCCCATCTAACTGAATGTCACAGTATAGAATTCCATTTATGTAAGGTACCCATCCCATCTAACAGAATGTTACAGTATAGAATCCCATTCATGTAAGGTACCCATCCCATCTAACAGAATGTTACAGTATAGAATCCCATTCATGTAAGGTACCCATCCCATCTAACAGAAAGTCACAGTATAGAATTCCATGCATGTAAGGTACCCATTCCATCTAACAGAATGTTACAGTATAGAATCCCATTCATGTAAGGTACCCATCCCATCTAACTGAATGTCACAGTATAGAATTCCATTCATGTAAGGTACCCATCCCATCTAACTGAATGTCACAGTATAGAATTCCATTCATGTAAGGTACCCATCCCATCTAACAGAATGTCACAGTATAGAATCCCATTCATGTAAGGTACCCATCCCATCTAACAGAATGTTACAGTAAAGAATCCCATTCATGTAAGGTACCCTTCCCATCTAACAGAAAGTAACATTATAGAATTCCATTCATGTAAGGTACCCATCCCATCTAACTGAATGTCACAGTATAGAATTCCATTCATGTAAGGTACCCATCCCATCTAACAGAATGTCACAGTATAGAATCCCATTCATGTAAGGTACCCATCCCATCTAACTGAATGTCACAGTATAGAATTCCATTCATGTAAGGTACCCATCCCATCTAACAGAAACTCACAGTATAGAATTCCATTCATGTAAGGTACCCATCTCATCTAACAGAATGTCACAGTATAGAATTCCATTCATCTATGGTACCCATCCCATCTAACAGAATGTTACAGTACAGAATCCCATTCATGTAAGGTACCCATCCCATCTAACAGAATGTTACAGTATAGAATCCCATTCATGTAAGGTACCCATCCCATCTAACAGAATTTCACAGCATAGAATCCATTCATGGAATGTACCCATCCCATCTAACGGAATGTTACAGTATAGAATCCCATTATCCCATTCATGTAAGGTACCCATCCCATCTAACAGAAAGTCACAGTATAGAATTCCATTCATGTAAGGTACCCATCCCATCTAACTGAATGTCACAGTATAGAATTCCATTCGTGTAAGGTACCCATCCCATCTAACAGAATGTTACAGTATAGAATCCCATTCATGTAAGGTACCCATCCCATCTAACGGAATGTTACAGTATAGAATCCCATTATCCCATTCATGTAAGGTACCCATCCCATCTAACAGAAAGTCACAGTATAGAATTCCATTCATGTAAGGTACCCATCCGTTCTAACTGAATGTCACAGTATAGAATTCCTTCATGTAAGGTACCCATCCCATCTAACAGAATGTTACAGTATAGAATCCCATTCATGTAAGGTACCCCTCCCATCTAACTGAATGTCAGAGTATAGAATTTCATTCATGTAAGGTACCCATCCCATCTAACAGAATGTTACAGTATAGAATCCCATTCATGTAAGGTACCCATCCCATCTAACAAAATGTTACAGTATAGAATTCCATTCATGTAAGGTACCCATCCCATCTAACAGAAAGTCACAGTATAGAATTATATTCATGTAAGGTACCCATCCCATCTAACTGAATGTCACAGTATAGAATTCCATTCGTGTAAGGTACCCATCCCATCTAACAGAATGTTACAGTATAGAATCCCATTTGTGTAAGGTACCCATCCCATCTAACAGAAAGTCACAGTATAGAATTCTATTCATGTAAGGTACCCATCCCATCTAACTGAATGTTACAGTACAGAATTCCATTTATGTAAGGTACCCATCCCATCTAACAGAATGCTACAGTATAGAATTCCATTCATGTAAGGTACCCATCCCATCTAACAGAATGTTACAGTATAGAATCCCATTCATGTAAGGTACCCATCCCATCTAACTGAATGTCACAGTATAGACTTCCATTCATGTAAGGTACCCATCCCATCTAACTGAATGTCACAGTATAGAATTCCATTCATGTAAGGTACCCATCCCATCTAACAGAATGTCACAGTATAGAATCCCATTCATGTAAGGTACCCATCACATCTAACAGAATGTTACAGTAAAGAATCCCATTCATGTAAGGTACCCATCCCATCTAACAGAAAGTAACATTATAGAATTCCATTCATGTAAGGTACCCATCCCATCTAACTGAATGTCACAGTATAGAATTCCATTCATGTAAGGTACCCATCCCATCTAACAGAATATTACAGTATAGAATCCCATTCATGTAAGGTACCCATCCCATCTAACAGAAAGTAACAGTATAGAATTCCATTCATGTAAGGTACCCATCCCATCTAACAGAAAGTAACATTATAGAATTCCATTCATGTAAGGTACCTATCCCATCTAACTGAATGTCACAGTATAGAATTCCATTCATGTAAGGTACCCATCCCATCTAACAGAATATTACAGTATAGAATCCCATTCATGTAAGGTACCCATCCCATCTAACAGAAAGTAACAGTATAGAATTCCATTCATGTAAGGTACCCATCCCATCTAACTGAATGTCACAGAATAGAATTCCATTCATGTAAGGTACCCATCCCATCTAACAGAATGTTACAGTATAGAATCCCATTCATGTAAGGTACCCATCCCATCTAACTGAATGTCACAGTATAGAATTCAATTCATGTAAGGTACCCATCCCAAATAACAGAAAGTAACAGTATAGAATTCCATTCATGTAAGGTACCCATCCCATCTAACAGAATGTCACAGTATAGAATTCCATTCATGTAAGGTACCCATCTCATCTAAAAGAATGTTACAGTATAGAATCCCATTCATGTAAGGTACTCATCCCATCTAATAGAATGTAACAGTAAAGAATTCCATTCATGTAAGGTACCCATCCCATCTAGCAGAATGTTACAGTATAGAATCCCATTCATGTAAGGTACACATCCCATCTAACAGAAAGTCACAGTATAGAATTCTATTCATGTAAGGTACCCATCCCATCTAACTGAATGTCACAGAATAGAATTCCTTCATGTAAGGTACCCATCCCATCTAACAGAATGTTACAGTATAGTATCCCATTCATGTAAGGTACCCATCCCATCTAACTGAATGTCACAGTATAGAATTCCTTCATTTAAGGTACCCATCCCATCTAACAGAATGTCACAGTATAGAATTCCATTCTTGTAAGGGACACATCCCATCTCACAGAATGTTAATGTACCTCATCTATTCCGTGTCAGTTACCCATCCCATCTAACAGAATGTCACAGTATAGAATTCCATTCATGTAAGGTACCCATCCAATCTCACAGCATGTTACCGTACCTCATCTATTCCATGTAAGTCACCCATGCCACCTAAAAGAATGTCACAGTACAGAATCCAATTTATGTAAGGTTCCCATCCCATCTAACAGAATGTCACAGTATAGAATACCATTCATGTAAGGTACCCATCCGATCTAACAGAATGTCACAGTATAGAATAACATTCATGTAAGGTACCCTTCCCATCTAACAGAATGTTACAGTATAGAATACCATTCATGTAAGGTACCCATCCCATCTAACAGAATGTTACAGTACCTCATCTATTCTCTCAAGGCACCCATCCCATCTAACATAATGTTACAGTATAGAATCCCATTCATGTAAGGTACCCATTCCATCTAAAAGAATGTAACAGTATAGAATCCCATTCATGTAAGGTACCCATCCCATCTAGCAGAATGTCACAGTATAGAATTCCATTCATGTAAGGTACCCATCCCATCTAACAGAATGCCACAGTATAGAATTCCATTCATGTGGGGTACCCATCCCATCTAACAGAATGTTACAGTATAGAATCCCATTCATGTAAGGTACTCATCCCATCTAATAGAATGTAACAGTAAAGAATTCCATTCATGTAAGGTACCCATCCCATCTAGCAGAATGTTACAGTATAGAATCCCATTCATGTAAGGTACCCATCCCATCTAACAGAAAGTCACAGTATAGAATTCTATTCATGTAAGGTACCCATCCCATCTAACTGAATGTCACAATATAGAATTCCTTCATGTAAGGTACCCATCCCATCTAACAGAATGTTACAGTATAGAATCCCATTCATGTAAGGTACCCATCCCATCTAACTGAATGTCACAGTATAGAATTCCATTCATGTAAGGTACCCATCCCATCTAACAGAATGTTACAGTATAGAATCTGATTCATGTAAGGTACCCATCCCATCTAACTGAATGTCACAGTTTAGAATTCCATTCATGTAAGGTACCCATCCCATCTAACAGAATGTTACAGTATAGAATTCCATTCATGTAAGGTACCCATCCCATCTAACAGAATGTTACAGTATAGAATCCCATTCATGTAAGGTACCCATCCCATCTAACTGAATGTCACAGTATAGACTTCCATTCATGTAAGGTACCCATCCCATCTAACTGAATGTCACAGTATAGAATTCCATTCATGTAAGGTACCCATCCCATCTAACAGAATGTCACAGTATAGAATCCCATTCATGTAAGGTACCCATCACATCTAACAGAATGTTACAGTAAAGAATCCCATTCATGTAAGGTACCCATCCCATCTAACAGAAAGTAATATTATAGAATTCCATTCATGTAAGGTACCCATCCCATCTAACTGAATGTCACAGTATAGAATTCCATTCATGTAAGGTACCCATCCCATCTAACAGAATATTACAGTATAGAATCCCATTCATGTAAGGTACCCATCCCATCTAACAGAAAGTAACAGTATAGAATTCCATTCATGTAAGGTACCCATCCCATCTAACAGAAAGTAACATTATAGAATTCCATTCATGTAAGGTACCTATCCCATCTAACTGAATGTCACAGTATAGAATTCCATTCATGTAAGGTACCCATCCCATCTAACAGAATATTACAGTATAGAATCCCATTCATGTAAGGTACCCATCCCATCTAACAGAAAGTAACAGTATAGAATTCCATTCATGTAAGGTACCCATCCCATCTAACTGAATGTCACAGAATAGAATTCCATTCATGTAAGGTACCCATCCCATCTAACAGAATGTTACAGTATAGAATCCCATTCATGTAAGGTACCCATCCCATCTAACTGAATGTCACAGTATAGAATTCAATTCATGTAAGGTACCCATCCAATCTCACAGCATGTTACCGTACCTCATCTATTCCATGTAAGTCACCCATGCCACCTAAAAGAATGTCACAGTACAGAATCCAATTTATGTAAGGTTCCCATCCCATCTAACAGAATGTCACAGTATAGAATACCATTCATGTAAGGTACCCATCCGATCTAACAGAATGTCACAGTATAGAATAACATTCATGTAAGGTACCCTTCCCATCTAACAGAATGTTACAGTATAGAATACCATTCATGTAAGGTACCCATCCCATCTAACAGAATGTTACAGTACCTCATCTATTCTCTCAAGGCACCCATCCCATCTAACATAATGTTACAGTATAGAATCCCATTCATGTAAGGTACCCATTCCATCTAAAAGAATGTAACAGTATAGAATCCCATTCATGTAAGGTACCCATCCCATCTAGCAGAATGTCACAGTATAGAATTACATTCATGTAAGGTACCCATCCCATCTAACAGAATGCCACAGTATAGAATTCCATTCATGTGGGGTACCCATCCCATCTAACAGAATGTTACAGTATAGAATCCCATTCATGTAAGGTACTCATCCCATCTAATAGAATGTAACAGTAAAGAATTCCATTCATGTAAGGTACCCATCCCATCTAGCAGAATGTTACAGTATAGAATCCCATTCATGTAAGGTACCCATCCCATCTAACAGAAAGTCACAGTATAGAATTCTATTCATGTAAGGTACCCATCCCATCTAACTGAATGTCACAATATAGAATTCCTTCATGTAAGGTACCCATCCCATCTAACAGAATGTTACAGTATAGAATCCCATTCATGTAAGGTACCCATCCCATCTAACTGAATGTCACAGTATAGAATTCCATTCATGTAAGGTACCCATCCCATCTAACAGAATGTTACAGTATAGAATCTGATTCATGTAAGGTACCCATCCCATCTAACTGAATGTCACAGTTTAGAATTCCATTCATGTAAGGTACCCATCCCATCTAACAGAATGTTACAGTATAGAATTCCATTCATGTAAGGTACCCATCCCATCTAACAGAATGTTACAGTATAGAATCCCATTCATGTAAGGTACCCATCCCATCTAACTGAATGTCACAGTATAGACTTCCATTCATGTAAGGTACCCATCCCATCTAACTGAATGTCACAGTATAGAATTCCATTCATGTAAGGTACCCATCCCATCTAACAGAATGTCACAGTATAGAATCCCATTCATGTAAGGTACCCATCACCTCTAACAGAATGTTACAGTAAAGAATCCCATTCATGTAAGGTACCCATCCCATCTAACAGAAAGTAATATTATAGAATTCCATTCATGTAAGGTACCCATCCCATCTAACTGAATGTCACAGTATAGAATTCCATTCATGTAAGGTACCCATCACATCTAACAGAATATTACAGTATAGAATCCCATTCATGTAAGGTACCCATCCCATCTAACAGAAAGTAACAGTATAGAATTCCATTCATGTAAGGTACCCCTCCCATCTAACAGAAAGTAACATTATAGAATTCCATTCATGTAAGGTACCTATCCCATCTAACTGAATGTCACAGTATAGAATTCCATTCATGTAAGGTACCCATCCCATCTAACAGAATATTACAGTATAGAATCCCATTCATGTAAGGTACCCATCCCATCTAACAGAAAGTAACAGTATAGAATTCCATTCATGTAAGGTACCCATCCCATCTAACTAAATGTCACAGAATAGAATTCCATTCATGTAAGGTACCCATCCCATCTAACAGAATGTTACAGTATAGAATCCCATTCATGTAAGGTACCCATCCCATCTAACTGAATGTCACAGTATAGAATTCAATTCATGTAAGGTACCCATCCCAAATAACAGAAAGTAACAGTATAGAATTCCATTCATGTAAGGTACCCATCCCATCTAACAGAATGTCACAGTATAGAATTCCATTCATGTAAGGTACCCATCTCATCTAAAAGAATGTTACAGTATAGAATCCCATTCATGTAAGGTACTCATCCCATCTAATAGAATGTAACAGTAAAGAATTCCATTCATGTAAGGTACCCATCCCATCTAGCAGAATGTTACAGTATAGAATCCCATTCATGTAAGGTACACATCCCATCTAACAGAAAGTCACAGTATAGAATTCTATTCATGTAAGGTACCCATCCCATCTAACTGAATGTCACAGAATAGAATTCCTTCATGTAAGGTACCCATCCCATCTAACAGAATGTTACAGTATAGTATCCCATTCATGTAAGGTACCCATCCCATCTAACTGAATGTCACAGTATAGAATTCCTTCATTTAAGGTACCCATCCCATTTAACAGAATGTTACAGTATAGAATCCCATTCATGTAAGGTACCCATCCCATCTAACTGAATGTTACAGTATAGAATTCCATTTATGTAAGGTACCCATCCCATCTAACAGAATGTTACAGTATAGAATCCCATTCATGTAAGGTACCCATCCCATCTAACAGAATGTTACAGTATAGAATCCCATTCATGTAAGGTACCCATCCCATCTAACAGAAAGTCACAGTATAGAATTCCATTCATGTAAGGTACCCATCCCATCTAACTGAATGTCACAGTATAGAATTCCATTCATGTAAGGTACCCATCCCATCTAACAGAATGTTACAGTATAGAATCCCATTCATGTAAGGTACCCATCCCATCTAACTGAATGTCACAGTATAGAATTCCATTCATGTAAGGTACCCATCCCATCTAACTGAATGTCACAGTATAGAATTCCATTTATGTAAGGTACCCATCCCATCTAACAGAATGTTACAGTATAGAATCCCATTAATGTAAGGTACCCATCCCATCTAACAGAATGTTACAGTATAGAATCCCATTCATGTAAGGTACCCATCCCATCTAACAGAAAGTCACAGTATAGAATTCCATTCATGTAAGGTACCCATCCCATCTAACAGAATGTTACAGTATAGAATTCCATTCATGTAAGGTACCCATCCCATCTAACTGAATGTCACAGTATAGAATTCCATTCATGTAAGGTACCCATCCCATCTAACAGAATGTTACAGTATAGAATCCCATTCATGTAAGGTACCCATCCCATCTAACTGAATGTTACAGTATAGAATTCCATTCATGTAAGGTACCCATCCCATCTAACAGAATGTCACAGTATAGAATCCCATTCATGTAAGGTACCCATCCCTTCTAACAGAATGTTACAGTAAAGAATCCCATTCATGTAAGGTACCCTTCCCATCTAACAGAAAGTAACATTATAGAATTCCATTCATGTAAGGTACCCATCCCATCTAACTGAATGTCACAGTATAGAATTTCATTCATGTAAGGTACCCATCCCATCTAACAGAAAGTCACAGTATAGAATTCCATTCATGTAAGGTACCCATCCCATCTAACAGAATATTACAGTATAGAATCTCATTCATGTAAGGTACCCATCCCATCTAACAGAAAGTAACAGTATAGAATTCCATTCATGTAAGGTACCCATCCCATCTAACTGAATGTCACAGAATAGAATTCCATTCATGTAAGGTACCCATCCCATCTAACAGAATGTTACAGTATAGAATCCCATTCATGTAAGGTACCCATCCCATCTAACTGAATGTCACAGTATAGAATTCCATTCATGTAAGGTACCCATCCCAAATAACAGAAAGTAACAGTATAGAAATCCATTCATGTAAGGTACCCATCCCATCTAACAGAATGTCACAGTATAGAATTCCATTCATGTAAGGTACCCATCTCATCTAACAGAATGTTACAGTATAGAATCCCATTCATGTAAGGTACTCATCCCATCTAATAGAATGTAACAGTAAAGAATTCCATTCATGTAAGGTACCCATCCCATCTAGCAGAATGTTACAGTATAGAATCCCATTCATGTAAGGTACACATCCCATCTAACCGAAAGTCACAGTATAGAATGCTATTCATGTAAGGTACCCATCCCATCTAACTGAATGTCACAGTATAGAATTCCTTCATGTAAGGTACCCATCCCATCTAACAGAATGTTACAGTATAGTATCCCATTCATGTAAGGTACCCATCCCATCTAACTGAATGTCACAGTATAGAATTCCTTCATGTAAGGTACCCATCCCATCTAACAGAATGTTACAGTATAGAATCCCATTCATGTAAGGTACCCATCCCATCTAACTGAATGTTACAGTACAGAATTCCATTTATGTAAGGTACCCATCCCATCTAACATAATGTTACAGTATAGAATCCCATTCATGTAAGGTACCCATCCCATCTAACAGAATGTTACAGTATAGAATCCCATTCATGTAAGGTACCCATCCCATCTAACAGAAAGTCACAGTATAGAATTCCATTCATGTAAGGTACCCATCCCATCTAACTGAATGTCACAGTATAGAATTCCATTCATGTAAGGTACCCACCCCATCTAACAGAATGTTACAGTATAGAATCCCATTCATGTAAGGTACCCATCCCATCTAACTGAATGTCACAGTATAGAATTCCATTCATGTAAGGTAACCATCCCATCTAACTGAATGTCACAGTATAGAATTCCATTCATGTAAGGTACCCATCCCATCTAACAGAATGCCACAGTATAGAATCCCATTCATGTAAGGTACCCATCCCATCTAACAGAATGTTACAGTAAAGAATCCCATTCATGTAAGGTACCCTTCCCATCAAACAGAAAGTAACATTATAGAATTCCATTCATGTAAGGTACCCATCCCATCTAACTGAATGTCACAGTATAGAATTCCATTCATGTAAGGTACCCATCCCATCTAACAGAATGTTACAGTATAGAATCCCATTCATGTAAGGTACCCATCCCATCTAACAGAATGTTACAGTATAGTATCCCATTCATGTAAGGTACCCATCCCATCTAACTGAATGTCACAGTATAGAATTCCTTCATGTAAGGTACACATCCCATCTAACAGAAAGTCACAGTATAGAATGCTATTCATGTAAGGTACCCATCCCATCTAACTGAATGTCACAGTATAGAATTCCTTCATGTAAGGTACCCATCCCATCTAACAGAATGTTACAGTATAGTATCCCATTCATGTAAGGTACCCATCCCATCTAACAGAATGTTACAGTATAGAATCCCATTCATGTAAGGTACCCATCCCATCTAACAGAATGTTACAGTATAGAATCCCATTCATGTAAGGTACCCATCCCATCTAACAGAAAGTCACAGTATAGAATTCCATTCATGTAAGGTACCCATCCCATCTAACTGAATGTCACAGTATAGAATTCCATTCATGTAAGGTACCCATCCCATCTAACAGAATGTTACAGTATAGAATCCCATTCATCTAAGGTACCCATCCCATCTAACTGAATGTCACAGTATAGAATTCCATTCATGTAAGGTACCCATCCCATCTAACTGAATGTCACAGTATAGAATTCCATTTATGTAAGGTACCCATCCCATCTAACAGAATGTTACAGTATAGAATCCCATTCATGTAAGGTACCCATCCCATCTAACAGAATGTTACAGTATAGAATCCCATTCATGTAAGGTACCCATCCCATCTAACAGAAAGTCACAGTATAGAATTCCATTCATGTAAGGTACCCATTCCATCTTACAGAATGTTACAGTATAGAATCCCATTCATGTAAGGTACCCATCCCATCTAACTGAATGTCACAGTATAGAATTCCATTCATGTAAGGTACCCATCCCATCTAACTGAATGTCACAGTATAGAATTCCATTCATGTAAGGTACCCATCCCATCTAACAGAATGTCACAGTATAGAATCCCATTCATGTAAGGTACCCATCCCATCTAACTGAATGTTACAGTACAGAATTCCATTTATGTAAGGTACCCATCCCATCTAACATAATGTTACAGTATAGAATCCCATTCATGTAAGGTACCCATCCCATCTAACAGAATGTTACAGTATAGAATCCCATTCATGTAAGGTACCCATCCCATCTAACAGAAAGTCACAGTATAGAATTCCATTCATGTAAGGTACCCATCCCATCTAACTGAATGTCACAGTATAGAATTCCATTCATGTAAGGTACCCACCCCATCTAACAGAATGTTACAGTATAGAATCCCATTCATGTAAGGTACCCATCCCATCTAACTGAATGTCACAGTATAGAATTCCATTCATGTAAGGTAACCATCCCATCTAACTGAATGTCACAGTATAGAATTCCATTCATGTAAGGTACCCATCCCATCTAACAGAATGCCACAGTATAGAATCCCATTCATGTAAGGTACCCATCCCATCTAACAGAATGTTACAGTAAAGAATCCCATTCATGTAAGGTACCCTTCCCATCAAACAGAAAGTAACATTATAGAATTCCATTCATGTAAGGTACCCATCCCATCTAACTGAATGTCACAGTATAGAATTCCATTCATGTAAGGTACCCATCCCATCTAACAGAATGTTACAGTATAGAATCCCATTCATGTAAGGTACCCATCCCATCTAACAGAATGTTACAGTATAGTATCCCATTCATGTAAGGTACCCATCCCATCTAACTGAATGTCACAGTATAGAATTCCTTCATGTAAGGTACACATCCCATCTAACAGAAAGTCACAGTATAGAATGCTATTCATGTAAGGTACCCATCCCATCTAACTGAATGTCACAGTATAGAATTCCTTCATGTAAGGTACCCATCCCATCTAACAGAATGTTACAGTATAGTATCCCATTCATGTAAGGTACCCATCCCATCTAACAGAATGTTACAGTATAGAATCCCATTCATGTAAGGTACCCATCCCATCTAACAGAATGTTACAGTATAGAATCCCATTCATGTAAGGTACCCATCCCATCTAACAGAAAGTCACAGTATAGAATTCCATTCATGTAAGGTACCCATCCCATCTAACTGAATGTCACAGTATAGAATTCCATTCATGTAAGGTACCCATCCCATCTAACAGAATGTTACAGTATAGAATCCCATTCATCTAAGGTACCCATCCCATCTAACTGAATGTCACAGTATAGAATTCCATTCATGTAAGGTACCCATCCCATCTAACTGAATGTCACAGTATAGAATTCCATTTATGTAAGGTACCCATCCCATCTAACAGAATGTTACAGTATAGAATCCCATTCATGTAAGGTACCCATCCCATCTAACAGAATGTTACAGTATAGAATCCCATTCATGTAAGGTACCCATCCCATCTAACAGAAAGTCACAGTATAGAATTCCATTCATGTAAGGTACCCATTCCATCTTACAGAATGTTACAGTATAGAATCCCATTCATGTAAGGTACCCATCCCATCTAACTGAATGTCACAGTATAGAATTCCATTCATGTAAGGTACCCATCCCATCTAACTGAATGTCACAGTATAGAATTCCATTCATGTAAGGTACCCATCCCATCTAACAGAATGTCACAGTATAGAATCCCATTCATGTAAGGTACCCATCCCATCTAACAGAATGTTACAGTAAAGAATCCCATTCATGTAAGGTACCCTTCCCATCTAACAGAAAGTAACATTATAGAATTCCATTCATGTAAGGTACCCATCCCATCTAACTGAATGTCACAGTATAGAATTCCATTCATGTAAGGTACCCATCCCATCTAACAGAATGTCACAGTATAGAATCCCATTCATGTAAGGTACCCATCCCATCTAACTGAATGTCACAGTATAGAATTCCATTCATGTAAGGTACCCATCCCATCTAACAGAAACTCACAGTATAGAATTCCATTCATGTAAGGTACCCATCTCATCTAACAGAATGTCACAGTATAGAATTCCATTCATGTAAGGTACCCATCCCATCTAACTGAATGTCACAGTATAGAATTCCATTCATGTAAGGTACCCATCCCATCTAACAGAATGCCACAGTATAGAATCCCATTCATGTAAGGTACCCATCCCATCTAACAGAATGTTACAGTAAAGAATCCCATTCATGTAAGGTACCCTTCCCATCTAACAGAAAGTAACATTATAGAATTCCATTCATGTAAGGTACCCATCCCATCTAACTGAATGTCACAGTATAGAATTCCATTCATGTAAGGTACCCATCCCATCTAACAGAATGTTACAGTATAGAATCCCATTCATGTAAGGTACCCATCCCATCTAACAGAATGTTACAGTATAGTATCCCATTCATGTAAGGTACCCATCCCATCTAACTGAATGTCACAGTATAGCATTCCTTCATGTAAGGTACACATCCCATCTAACAGAAAGTCACAGTATAGAATTCTATTCATGTAAGGTACCCATCCCATCTAACTGAATGTCACAGTATAGAATTCCTTCATGTAAGGTACCCATCCCATCTAACAGAATGTTACAGTATAGTATCCCATTCATGTAAGGTACCCATCCCATCTAACTGAATGTCACAGTATAGAATTCCTTCATGTAAGGTACCCATCCCATCTAACAGAATGTTACAGTATAGAATCCCATTCATGTAAGGTACCCATCCCATCTAACTGAATGTTACAGTATAGAATTCCATTTATGTAAGGTACCCATCCCATCTAACAGAATGTTACAGTATAGAATCCCATTCATGTAAGGTATCCATCCCATCTAACAGAATGTTACAGTATAGAATCCCATTCATGTAAGGTACCCATCCCATCTAACAGAAAGTCACAGTATAGAATTCCATTCATGTAAGGTACCCATCCCATCTAACTGAATGTCACAGTATAGAATTCCATTCATGTAAGGTACCCATCCCATCTAACTGAATGTTACAGTATAGAATCCCATTCATCTAAGGTACCCATCCCATCTAACTGAATGTCACAGTATAGAATTCCATTCATGTAAGGTACCCATCCCATCTAACTGAATGTCACAGTATAGAATTCCATTTATGTAAGGTACCCATCCCATCTAACAGAATGTTACAGTATAGAATCCCATTCATGTAAGGTACCCATCCCATCTAACAGAATGTTACAGTATAGAATCCCATTCATGTAAGGTACCCATCCCATCTAACAGAAAGTCACAGTATAGAATTCCATTCATGTAAGGTACCCATCCCATCTAACAGAATGTTACAGTATAGAATCCCATTCATGTAAGGTACCCATCCCATCTAACTGAATGTCACAGTATAGAATTCCATTCATGTAAGGTACCCATCCCATCTAACTGAATGTCACAGTATAGAATTCCATTCATGTAAGGTACCCATCCCATCTAACAGAATGTCACAGTATAGAATCCCATTCATGTAAGGTACCCATCCCATCTAACAGAATGTTACAGTAAAGAATCCCATTCATGTAAGGTACCCTTCCCATCTAACAGAAAGTAACATTATAGAATTCCATTCATGTAAGGTACCCATCCCATCTAACTGAATGTCACAGTATAGAATTCCATTCATGTAAGGTACCCATCCCATCTAACAGAATGTCACAGTATAGAATCCCATTCATGTAAGGTACCCATCCCATCTAACTGAATGTCACAGTATAGAATTCCATTCATGTAAGGTACCCATCCCATCTAACAGAAAGTCACAGTATAGAATTCCATTCATGTAAGGTACCCATCCCATCTAACAGAATGTCACAGTATAGAATTCCATTCATCTATGGTACCCATCCCATCTAACAGAATGTTACAGTATAGAATCCCATTCATGTAAGGTACCCATCCCATCTAACAGAATGTTACAGTATAGAATCCCATTCATGTAAGGTACCCATCTCACCTAACAGAATGTAACAGTATAGAATTCCATTCATGTAAGGTACCCATCCCATCTAACAGAATTTCACAGTATAGAATCCATTCATGGAATGTACCCATCCCATCTAACGGAATGTTACAGTATAGAATCCCATTATCCCATTCATGTAAGGTACCCATCCCATCTAACAGAAAGTCACAGTATAGAATTCCATTCATGTAAGGTACCCATCCCATCTAACTGAATGTCACAGTATAGAATTCCTTCATGTAAGGTACCCATCCCATCTAACAGAATGTTACAGTATAGAATCCCATTCATGTAAGGTACCCATTCCATCTAACTGAATGTCACAGTATAGAATTTCATTCATGTAAGGTATCCATCCCATCTAACAGAATGTTACAGTATAGAATCCCATTCATGTAAGGTACCCATCCCATCTAACAGAATGTTACAGTATAGAATCCCATTCATGTAAGGTGCCCATCTCACCTAACAGAATGTAACAGTATAGAATTCCATTCATGTAAGGTACCCATCCCATCTAACAGAATTTCACAGTATAGAATCCATTCATGGAATGTACCCATCCCATCTAACGGAATGTTACAGTATAGAATCCCATTATCCCATTCATGTAAGGTACCCATCCCATCTAACAGAAAGTCACAGTATAGAATTCCATTCATGTAAGGTACCCATCCCATCTAACTGAATGTCACAGTATAGAATTCCTTCATGTAAGGTACCCATCCCATCTAACAGAATGTTACAGTATAGAATCCCATTCATGTAAGGTACCCATTCCATCTAACTGAATGTCACAGTATAGAATTTCATTCATGTAAGGTATCCATCCCATCTAACAGAATGTTACAGTATAGAATCCCATTCATGTAAGGTACCCATCCCATCTAACAAAATGTTACAGTATAGACTTCCATTCATGTAAGGTACCCATCCCATCTAACAGAAAGTCACAGTATAGAATTATATTCATGCAAGGTACCCATCCCATCTAACTGAATGTCACAGTATAGAATTCCATTCGTGTAAGGTACCCATCCCATCTAACAGAATGTTACAGTATAGAATCCCATTCATGTAAGGTACCCATCCCATCTAACGGAATGTTACAGTATAGAATCCCATTATCCCATTCATGTAAGGTACCCATCCCATCTAACAGAAAGTCACAGTATAGAATTCCATTCATGTAAGGTACCCATCCCATCTAACTGAATGTCACAGTATAGAATTCCTTCATGTAAGGTACCCATCCCATCTATCAGAATGTTACAGTATAGAATCCCATTCATGTAAGGTACCCATCCCATCTAACTGAATGTCACAGTTTAGAATTCCATTCATGTAAGGTACCCATCCCATCTAACAGAATGTCACAGTATAGACTTCCATTTATGTAAGGTACCCATCCCATCTAACATAATGTCACAGTATAGACTTCCATTCATGTAAGGTACCCATCCCATCTAACAGAATGTTACAGTATAGAATTCCATTCATGTAAGGTACCCATCCCATCTAACAGAATGTTACAGTATAGAATCCCATTCATGTAAGGTACCCATCCCATCTAACTGAATGTCACAGTATAGACTTCCATTCATGTAAGGTACCCATCCCATCTAACTGAATGTCACAGTATAGAATTCCATTCATGTAAGGTACCCATCCCATCTAACAGAATGTCACAGTATAGAATCCCATTCATGTAAGGTACCCATCCCATCTAACTGAATGTCACAGTATAGAATTCCTTCATGTAAGGTACCCATCCCATCTAACAGAATGTTACAGTATAGAATCCCATTCATGTAAGGTACCCATCCCATCTAACTGAATGTTACAGTATAGAATTCCATTTATGTAAGGTACCCATCCCATCTAACAGAATGTTACAGTATAGAATCCCATTCATGTAAGGTACCCATCCCATCTAACAGAATGTTACAGTATAGAATCCCATTCATGTAAGGTACCCATCCCATCTAACAGAAAGTCACAGTATAGAATTCCATTCATGTAAGGTACCCATCCCATCTAACTGAATGTCACAGTATAGAATTCCATTCATGTAAGGTACACATCCCATCTAACTGAATGTTACAGTATAGAATCCCATTCATCTAAGGTACCCATCCCATCTAACTGAATGTCACAGTATAGAATTCCATTCATGTAAGGTACCCATCCCATCTAACTGAATGTCACAGTATAGAATTCCATTTATGTAAGGTACCCATCCCATCTAACAGAATGTTACAGTATAGAATCCCATTCATGTAAGGTACCCATCCCATCTAACAGAATGTTACAGTATAGAATCCCATTCATGTAAGGTACCCATCCCATCTAACAGAAAGTCACAGTATAGAATTCCATTCATGTAAGGTACCCATCCCATCTAACAGAATGTTACAGTATAGAATCCCATTCATGTAAGGTACCCATCCCATCTAACTGAATGTCACAGTATAGAATTCCATTCATGTAAGGTACCCATCCCATCTAACTGAATGTCACAGTATAGAATTCCATTCATGTAAGGTACCCATCCCATCTAACAGAATGTCACAGTATAGAATCCCATTCATGTAAGGTACCCATCCCATCTAACAGAATGTTACAGTAAAGAATCCCATTCATGTAAGGTACCCTTCCCATCTAACAGAAAGTAACATTATAGAATTCCATTCATGTAAGGTACCCATCCCATCTAACTGAATGTCACAGTATAGAATTCCATTCATGTAAGGTACCCATCCCATCTAACAGAATGTCACAGTATAGAATCCCATTCATGTAAGGTACCCATCCCATCTAACTGAATGTCACAGTATAGAATTCCATTCATGTAAGGTACCCATCCCATCTAACAGAAAGTCACAGTATAGAATTCCATTCATGTAAGGTACCCATCCCATCTAACAGAATGTCACAGTATAGAATTCCATTCATCTATGGTACCCATCCCATCTAACAGAATGTTACAGTATAGAATCCCATTCATGTAAGGTACCCATCCCATCTAACAGAATGTTACAGTATAGAATCCCATTCATGTAAGGTACCCATCTCACCTAACAGAATGTAACAGTATAGAATTCCATTCATGTAAGGTACCCATCCCATCTAACAGAATTTCACAGTATAGAATCCATTCATGGAATGTACCCATCCCATCTAACGGAATGTTACAGTATAGAATCCCATTATCCCATTCATGTAAGGTACCCATCCCATCTAACAGAAAGTCACAGTATAGAATTCCATTCATGTAAGGTACCCATCCCATCTAACTGAATGTCACAGTATAGAATTCCTTCATGTAAGGTACCCATCCCATCTAACAGAATGTTACAGTATAGAATCCCATTC
Source organism: Ambystoma mexicanum (assembly GCF_040938575.1). NCBI lineage: Eukaryota > Metazoa > Chordata > Amphibia > Caudata > Ambystomatidae > Ambystoma > Ambystoma mexicanum. The sequence goes on along the minus strand of NW_027182344.1, from coordinate 448,337 downwards.
ATGTAAGGTACCCATTCCATCTAACTGAATGTCACAGTATAGAATTTCATTCATGTAAGGTACCCATCCGTTCTAACTGAATGTCACAGTATAGAATTCCTTCATGTAAGGTACCCATCCCATCTAACAGAATGTTACAGTATAGAATCCCATTCATGTAAGGTACCCCTCCCATCTAACTGAATGTCAGAGTATAGAATTTCATTCATGTAAGGTACCCATCCCATCTAACAGAATGTTACAGTATAGAATCCCATTCATGTAAGGTACCCATCCCATCTAACAAAATGTTACAGTATAGAATTCCATTCATGTAAGGTACCCATCCCATCTAACAGAAAGTCACAGTATAGAATTATATTCATGTAAGGTACCCATCCCATCTAACTGAATGTCACAGTATAGAATTCCATTCGTGTAAGGTACCCATCCCATCTAACAGAATGTTACAGTATAGAATCCCATTTGTGTAAGGTACCCATCCCATCTAACAGAAAGTCACAGTATAGAATTCTATTCATGTAAGGTACCCATCCCATCTAACTGAATGTTACAGTACAGAATTCCATTTATGTAAGGTACCCATCCCATCTAACAGAATGCTACAGTATAGAATTCCATTCATGTAAGGTACCCATCCCATCTAACAGAATGTTACAGTATAGAATCCCATTCATGTAAGGTACCCATCCCATCTAACTGAATGTCACAGTATAGACTTCCATTCATGTAAGGTACCCATCCCATCTAACTGAATGTCACAGTATAGAATTCCATTCATGTAAGGTACCCATCCCATCTAACAGAATGTCACAGTATAGAATCCCATTCATGTAAGGTACCCATCACATCTAACAGAATGTTACAGTAAAGAATCCCATTCATGTAAGGTACCCATCCCATCTAACAGAAAGTAACATTATAGAATTCCATTCATGTAAGGTACCCATCCCATCTAACTGAATGTCACAGTATAGAATTCCATTCATGTAAGGTACCCATCCCATCTAACAGAATATTACAGTATAGAATCCCATTCATGTAAGGTACCCATCCCATCTAACAGAAAGTAACAGTATAGAATTCCATTCATGTAAGGTACCCATCCCATCTAACAGAAAGTAACATTATAGAATTCCATTCATGTAAGGTACCTATCCCATCTAACTGAATGTCACAGTATAGAATTCCATTCATGTAAGGTACCCATCCCATCTAACAGAATATTACAGTATAGAATCCCATTCATGTAAGGTACCCATCCCATCTAACAGAAAGTAACAGTATAGAATTCCATTCATGTAAGGTACCCATCCCATCTAACTGAATGTCACAGAATAGAATTCCATTCATGTAAGGTACCCATCCCATCTAACAGAATGTTACAGTATAGAATCCCATTCATGTAAGGTACCCATCCCATCTAACTGAATGTCACAGTATAGAATTCAATTCATGTAAGGTACCCATCCCAAATAACAGAAAGTAACAGGATAGAATTCCATTCATGTAAGGTACCCATCCCATCTAACAGAATGTCACAGTATAGAATTCCATTCATGTAAGGTACCCATCTCATCTAAAAGAATGTTACAGTATAGAATCCCATTCATGTAAGGTACTCATCCCATCTAATAGAATGTAACAGTAAAGAATTCCATTCATGTAAGGTACCCATCCCATCTAGCAGAATGTTACAGTATAGAATCCCATTCATGTAAGGTACACATCCCATCTAACAGAAAGTCACAGTATAGAATTCTATTCATGTAAGGTACCCATCCCATCTAACTGAATGTCACAGAATAGAATTCCTTCATGTAAGGTACCCATCCCATCTAACAGAATGTTACAGTATAGTATCCCATTCATGTAAGGTACCCATCCCATCTAACTGAATGTCACAGTATAGAATTCCGTCATTTAAGGTACCCATCCCATCTAACAGAATGTCACAGTATAGAATTCCATTCTTGTAAGGGACACATCCCATCTCACAGAATGTTAATGTACCTCATCTATTCCGTGTCAGTTACCCATCCCATCTAACAGAATGTCACAGTATAGAATTCCATTCATGTAAGGTACCCATCCAATCTCACAGCATGTTACCGTACCTCATCTATTCCATGTAAGTCACCCATGCCACCTAAAAGAATGTCACAGTACAGAATCCAATTTATGTAAGGTTCCCATCCCATCTAACAGAATGTCACAGTATAGAATACCATTCATGTAAGGTACCCATCCGATCTAACAGAATGTCACAGTATAGAATAACATTCATGTAAGGTACCCTTCCCATCTAACAGAATGTTACAGTATAGAATACCATTCATGTAAGGTACCCATCCCATCTAACAGAATGTTACAGTACCTCATCTATTCTCTCAAGGCACCCATCCCATCTAACATAATGTTACAGTATAGAATCCCATTCATGTAAGGTACCCATTCCATCTAAAAGAATGTAACAGTATAGAATCCCATTCATGTAAGGTACCCATCCCATCTAGCAGAATGTCACAGTATAGAATTCCATTCATGTAAGGTACCCATCCCATCTAACAGAATGCCACAGTATAGAATTCCATTCATGTGGGGTACCCATCCCATCTAACAGAATGTTACAGTATAGAATCCCATTCATGTAAGGTACTCATCCCATCTAATAGAATGTAACAGTAAAGAATTCCATTCATGTAAGGTACCCATCCCATCTAGCAGAATGTTACAGTATAGAATCCCATTCATGTAAGGTACCCATCCCATCTAACAGAAAGTCACAGTATAGAATTCTATTCATGTAAGGTACCCATCCCATCTAACTGAATGTCACAATATAGAATTCCTTCATGTAAGGTACCCATCCCATCTAACAGAATGTTACAGTATAGAATCCCATTCATGTAAGGTACCCATCCCATCTAACTGAATGTCACAGTATAGAATTCCATTCATGTAAGGTACCCATCCCATCTAACAGAATGTTACAGTATAGAATCTGATTCATGTAAGGTACCCATCCCATCTAACTGAATGTCACAGTTTAGAATTCCATTCATGTAAGGTACCCATCCCATCTAACAGAATGTTACAGTATAGAATTCCATTCATGTAAGGTACCCATCCCATCTAACAGAATGTTACAGTATAGAATCCCATTCATGTAAGGTACCCATCCCATCTAACTGAATGTCACAGTATAGACTTCCATTCATGTAAGGTACCCATCCCATCTAACTGAATGTCACAGTATAGAATTCCATTCATGTAAGGTACCCATCCCATCTAACAGAATGTCACAGTATAGAATCCCATTCATGTAAGGTACCCATCACATCTAACAGAATGTTACAGTAAAGAATCCCATTCATGTAAGGTACCCATCCCATCTAACAGAAAGTAATATTATAGAATTCCATTCATGTAAGGTACCCATCCCATCTAACTGAATGTCACAGTATAGAATTCCATTCATGTAAGGTACCCATCCCATCTAACAGAATATTACAGTATAGAATCCCATTCATGTAAGGTACCCATCCCATCTAACAGAAAGTAACAGTATAGAATTCCATTCATGTAAGGTACCCATCCCATCTAACAGAAAGTAACATTATAGAATTCCATTCATGTAAGGTACCTATCCCATCTAACTGAATGTCACAGTATAGAATTCCATTCATGTAAGGTACCCATCCCATCTAACAGAATATTACAGTATAGAATCCCATTCATGTAAGGTACCCATCCCATCTAACAGAAAGTAACAGTATAGAATTCCATTCATGTAAGGTACCCATCCCATCTAACTGAATGTCACAGAATAGAATTCCATTCATGTAAGGTACCCATCCCATCTAACAGAATGTTACAGTATAGAATCCCATTCATGTAAGGTACCCATCCCATCTAACTGAATGTCACAGTATAGAATTCAATTCATGTAAGGTACCCATCCAATCTCACAGCATGTTACCGTACCTCATCTATTCCATGTAAGTCACCCATGCCACCTAAAAGAATGTCACAGTACAGAATCCAATTTATGTAAGGTTCCCATCCCATCTAACAGAATGTCACAGTATAGAATACCATTCATGTAAGGTACCCATCCGATCTAACAGAATGTCACAGTATAGAATAACATTCATGTAAGGTACCCTTCCCATCTAACAGAATGTTACAGTATAGAATACCATTCATGTAAGGTACCCATCCCATCTAACAGAATGTTACAGTACCTCATCTATTCTCTCAAGGCACCCATCCCATCTAACATAATGTTACAGTATAGAATCCCATTCATGTAAGGTACCCATTCCATCTAAAAGAATGTAACAGTATAGAATCCCATTCATGTAAGGTACCCATCCCATCTAGCAGAATGTCACAGTATAGAATTCCATTCATGTAAGGTACCCATCCCATCTAACAGAATGCCACAGTATAGAATTCCATTCATGTGGGGTACCCATCCCATCTAACAGAATGTTACAGTATAGAATCCCATTCATGTAAGGTACTCATCCCATCTAATAGAATGTAACAGTAAAGAATTCCATTCATGTAAGGTACCCATCCCATCTAGCAGAATGTTACAGTATAGAATCCCATTCATGTAAGGTACCCATCCCATCTAACAGAAAGTCACAGTATAGAATTCTATTCATGTAAGGTACCCATCCCATCTAACTGAATGTCACAATATAGAATTCCTTCATGTAAGGTACCCATCCCATCTAACAGAATGTTACAGTATAGAATCCCATTCATGTAAGGTACCCATCCCATCTAACTGAATGTCACAGTATAGAATTCCATTCATGTAAGGTACCCATCCCATCTAACAGAATGTTACAGTATAGAATCTGATTCATGTAAGGTACCCATCCCATCTAACTGAATGTCACAGTTTAGAATTCCATTCATGTAAGGTACCCATCCCATCTAACAGAATGTTACAGTATAGAATTCCATTCATGTAAGGTACCCATCCCATCTAACAGAATGTTACAGTATAGAATCCCATTCATGTAAGGTACCCATCCCATCTAACTGAATGTCACAGTATAGACTTCCATTCATGTAAGGTACCCATCCCATCTAACAGAATGTCACAGTATAGAATCCCATTCATGTAAGGTACCCATCACATCTAACAGAATGTTACAGTAAAGAATCCCATTCATGTAAGGTACCCATCCCATCTAACAGAAAGTAATATTATAGAATTCCATTCATGTAAGGTACCCATCCCATCTAACTGAATGTCACAGTATAGAATTCCATTCATGTAAGGTACCCATCCCATCTAACAGAATATTACAGTATAGAATCCCATTCATGTAAGGTACCCATCCCATCTAACAGAAAGTAACAGTATAGAATTCCATTCATGTAAGGTACCCATCCCATCTAACAGAAAGTAACATTATAGAATTCCATTCATGTAAGGTACCTATCCCATCTAACTGAATGTCACAGTATAGAATTCCATTCATGTAAGGTACCCATCCCATCTAACAGAATATTACAGTATAGAATCCCATTCATGTAAGGTACCCATCCCATCTAACAGAAAGTAACAGTATAGAATTCCATTCATGTAAGGTACCCATCCCATCTAACTAAATGTCACAGAATAGAATTCCATTCATGTAAGGTACCCATCCCATCTAACAGAATGTTACAGTATAGAATCCCATTCATGTAAGGTACCCATCCCATCTAACTGAATGTCACAGTATAGAATTCAATTCATGTAAGGTACCCATCCCAAATAACAGAAAGTAACAGTATAGAATTCCATTCATGTAAGGTACCCATCCCATCTAACAGAATGTCACAGTATAGAATTCCATTCATGTAAGGTACCCATCTCATCTAAAAGAATGTTACAGTATAGAATCCCATTCATGTAAGGTACTCATCCCATCTAATAGAATGTAACAGTAAAGAATTCCATTCATGTAAGGTACCCATCCCATCTAGCAGAATGTTACAGTATAGAATCCCATTCATGTAAGGTACACATCCCATCTAACAGAAAGTCACAGTATAGAATTCTATTCATGTAAGGTACCCATCCCATCTAACTGAATGTCACAGAATAGAATTCCTTCATGTAAGGTACCCATCCCATCTAACAGAATGTTACAGTATAGTATCCCATTCATGTAAGGTACCCATCCCATCTAACTGAATGTCACAGTATAGAATTCCTTCATTTAAGGTACCCATCCCATCTAACTGAATGTTACAGTATAGAATTCCATTTATGTAAGGTACCCATCCCATCTAACAGAATGTTACAGTATAGAATCCCATTCATGTAAGGTACCCATCCCATCTAACAGAATGTTACAGTATAGAATCCCATTCATGTAAGGTACCCATCCCATCTAACAGAAAGTCACAGTATAGAATTCCATTCATGTAAGGTACCCATCCCATCTAACTGAATGTTACAGTATAGTATCCCATTCATGTAAGGTACCCATCCCATCTAACTGAATGTCACAGTATAGAATTCCTTCATTTAAGGTACCCATCCCATCTAACAGAATGTCACAGTATAGAATTCCATTCTTGTAAGGGACACATCCCATCTCACAGAATGTTAATGTACCTCATCTATTCCGTGTCAGTTACCCATCCCATCTAACAGAATGTCACAGTATAGAATTCCATTCATGTAAGGTACCCATCCAATCTCACAGCATGTTACCGTACCTCATCTATTCCATGTAAGTCACCCATGCCACCTAAAAGAATGTCACAGTACAGAATCCAATTTATGTAAGGTTCCCATCCCATCTAACAGAATGTCACAGTATAGAATACCATTCATGTAAGGTACCCATCCGATCTAACAGAATGTCACAGTATAGAATAACATTCATGTAAGGTACCCTTCCCATCTAACAGAATGTTACAGTATAGAATACCATTCATGTAAGGTACCCATCCCATCTAACAGAATGTTACAGTACCTCATCTATTCTCTCAAGGCACCCATCCCATCTAACATAATGTTACAGTATAGAATCCCATTCATGTAAGGTACCCATTCCATCTAAAAGAATGTAACAGTATAGAATCCCATTCATGTAAGGTACCCATCCCATCTAGCAGAATGTCACAGTATAGAATTCCATTCATGTAAGGTACCCATCCCATCTAACAGAATGCCACAGTATAGAATTCCATTCATGTGGGGTACCCATCCCATCTAACAGAATGTTACAGTATAGAATCCCATTCATGTAAGGTACTCATCCCATCTAATAGAATGTAACAGTAAAGAATTCCATTCATGTAAGGTACCCATCCCATCTAGCAGAATGTTACAGTATAGAATCCCATTCATGTAAGGTACCCATCCCATCTAACAGAAAGTCACAGTATAGAATTCTATTCATGTAAGGTACCCATCCCATCTAACTGAATGTCACAATATAGAATTCCTTCATGTAAGGTACCCATCCCATCTAACAGAATGTTACAGTATAGAATCCCATTCATGTAAGGTACCCATCCCATCTAACTGAATGTCACAGTATAGAATTCCATTCATGTAAGGTACCCATCCCATCTAACAGAATGTTACAGTATAGAATCTGATTCATGTAAGGTACCCATCCCATCTAACTGAATGTCACAGTTTAGAATTCCATTCATGTAAGGTACCCATCCCATCTAACAGAATGTTACAGTATAGAATTCCATTCATGTAAGGTACCCATCCCATCTAACAGAATGTTACAGTATAGAATCCCATTCATGTAAGGTACCCATCCCATCTAACTGAATGTCACAGTATAGACTTCCATTCATGTAAGGTACCCATCCCATCTAACTGAATGTCACAGTATAGAATTCCATTCATGTAAGGTACCCATCCCATCTAACAGAATGTCACAGTATAGAATCCCATTCATGTAAGGTACCCATCACATCTAACAGAATGTTACAGGAAAGAATCCCATTCATGTAAGGTACCCATCCCATCTAACAGAAAGTAATATTATAGAATTCCATTCATGTAAGGTACCCATCCCATCTAACTGAATGTCACAGTATAGAATTCCATTCATGTAAGGTACCCATCCCATCTAACAGAATATTACAGTATAGAATCCCATTCATGTAAGGTACCCATCCCATCTAACAGAAAGTAACAGTATAGAATTCCATTCATGTAAGGTACCCATCCCATCTAACAGAAAGTAACATTATAGAATTCCATTCATGTAAGGTACCTATCCCATCTAACTGAATGTCACAGTATAGAATTCCATTCATGTAAGGTACCCATCCCATCTAACAGAATATTACAGTATAGAATCCCATTCATGTAAGGTACCCATCCCATCTAACAGAAAGTAACAGTATAGAATTCCATTCATGTAAGGTACCCATCCCATCTAACTGAATGTCACAGAATAGAATTCCATTCATGTAAGGTACCCATCCCATCTAACAGAATGTTACAGTATAGAATCCCATTCATGTAAGGTACCCATCCCATCTAACTGAATGTCACAGTATAGAATTCAATTCATGTAAGGTACCCATCCAATCTCACAGCATGTTACCGTACCTCATCTATTCCATGTAAGTCACCCATGCCACCTAAAAGAATGTCACAGTACAGAATCCAATTTATGTAAGGTTCCCATCCCATCTAACAGAATGTCACAGTATAGAATACCATTCATGTAAGGTACCCATCCGATCTAACAGAATGTCACAGTATAGAATAACATTCATGTAAGGTACCCTTCCCATCTAACAGAATGTTACAGTATAGAATACCATTCATGTAAGGTACCCATCCCATCTAACAGAATGTTACAGTACCTCATCTATTCTCTCAAGGCACCCATCCCATCTAACATAATGTTACAGTATAGAATCCCATTCATGTAAGGTACCCATTCCATCTAAAAGAATGTAACAGTATAGAATCCCATTCATGTAACGTACCCATCCCATCTAGCAGAATGTCACAGTATAGAATTCCATTCATGTAAGGTACCCATCCCATCTAACAGAATGCCACAGTATAGAATTCCATTCATGTGGGGTACCCATCCCATCTAACAGAATGTTACAGTATAGAATCCCATTCATGTAAGGTACTCATCCCATCTAATAGAATGTAACAGTAAAGAATTCCATTCATGTAAGGTACCCATCCCATCTAGCAGAATGTTACAGTATAGAATCCCATTCATGTAAGGTACCCATCCCATCTAACAGAAAGTCACAGTATAGAATTCTATTCATGTAAGGTACCCATCCCATCTAACTGAATGTCACAATATAGAATTCCTTCATGTAAGGTACCCATCCCATCTAACAGAATGTTACAGTATAGAATCCCATTCATGTAAGGTACCCATCCCATCTAACTGAATGTCACAGTATAGAATTCCATTCATGTAAGGTACCCATCCCATCTAACAGAATGTTACAGTATAGAATCTGATTCATGTAAGGTACCCATCCCATCTAACTGAATGTCACAGTTTAGAATTCCATTCATGTAAGGTACCCATCCCATCTAACAGAATGTTACAGTATAGAATTCCATTCATGTAAGGTACCCATCCCATCTAACAGAATGTTACAGTATAGAATCCCATTCATGTAAGGTACCCATCCCATCTAACTGAATGTCACAGTATAGACTTCCATTCATGTAAGGTACCCATCCCATCTAACTGAATGTCACAGTATAGAATTCCATTCATGTAAGGTACCCATCCCATCTAACAGAATGTCACAGTATAGAATCCCATTCATGTAAGGTACCCATCACATCTAACAGAATGTTACAGTAAAGAATCCCATTCATGTAAGGTACCCATCCCATCTAACAGAAAGTAATATTATAGAATTCCATTCATGTAAGGTACCCATCCCATCTAACTGAATGTCACAGTATAGAATTCCATTCATGTAAGGTACCCATCCCATCTAACAGAATATTACAGTATAGAATCCCATTCATGTAAGGTACCCATCCCATCTAACAGAAAGTAACAGTATAGAATTCCATTCATGTAAGGTACCCATCCCATCTAACAGAAAGTAACATTATAGAATTCCATTCATGTAAGGTACCTATCCCATCTAACTGAATGTCACAGTATAGAATTCCATTCATGTAAGGTACCCATCCCATCTAACAGAATATTACAGTATAGAATCCCATTCATGTAAGGTACCCATCCCATCTAACAGAAAGTAACAGTATAGAATTCCATTCATGTAAGGTACCCATCCCATCTAACTAAATGTCACAGAATAGAATTCCATTCATGTAAGGTACCCATCCCATCTAACAGAATGTTACAGTATAGAATCCCATTCATGTAAGGTACCCATCCCATCTAACTGAATGTCACAGTATAGAATTCAATTCATGTAAGGTACCCATCCCAAATAACAGAAAGTAACAGTATAGAATTCCATTCATGTAAGGTACCCATCCCATCTAACAGAATGTCACAGTATAGAATTCCATTCATGTAAGGTACCCATCTCATCTAAAAGAATGTTACAGTATAGAATCCCATTCATGTAAGGTACTCATCCCATCTAATAGAATGTAACAGTAAAGAATTCCATTCATGTAAGGTACCCATCCCATCTAGCAGAATGTTACAGTATAGAATCCCATTCATGTAAGGTACACATCCCATCTAACAGAAAGTCACAGTATAGAATTCTATTCATGTAAGGTACCCATCCCATCTAACTGAATGTCACAGAATAGAATTCCTTCATGTAAGGTACCCATCCCATCTAACAGAATGTTACAGTATAGTATCCCATTCATGTAAGGTACCCATCCCATCTAACTGAATGTCACAGTATAGAATTCCTTCATTTAAGGTACCCATCCCATTTAACAGAATGTTACAGTATAGAATGCCATTCATGTAAGGTACCCATCCCATCTAACTGAATGTTACAGTATAGAATTCCATTTATGTAAGGTACCCATCCCATCTAACAGAATGTTACAGTATAGAATCCCATTCATGTAAGGTACCCATCCCATCTAACAGAATGTTACAGTATAGAATCCGATTCATGTAAGGTACCCATCCCATCTAACAGAAAGTCACAGTATAGAATTCCATTCATGTAAGGTACCCATCCCATCTAACTGAATGTCACAGTATAGAATTCCATTCATGTAAGGTACCCATCCCATCTAACAGAATGTTACAGTATAGAATCCCATTCATGTAAGGTACCCATCCCATCTAACTGAATGTCACAGTATAGAATTCCATTCATGTAAGGTACCCATCCCATCTAACTGAATGTCACAGTATAGAATTCCATTTATGTAAGGTACCCATCCCATCTAACAGAATGTTACAGTATAGAATCCCATTCATGTAAGGTACCCATCCCATCTAACAGAAAGTCACAGTATAGAATTCCATTCATGTAAGGTACCCATCCCATCTAACAGAATGTTACAGTATAGAATCCCATTCATGTAAGGTACCCATCCCATCTAACTGAATGTTACAGTATAGAATTCCATTCATGTAAGGTACCCATCCCATCTAACAGAATGTCACAGTATAGAATCCCATTCATGTAAGGTACCCATCCCTTCTAACAGAATGTTACAGTAAAGAATCCCATTCATGTAAGGTACCCTTCCCATCTAACAGAAAGTAACATTATAGAATTCCATTCATGTAAGGTACCCATCCCATCTAACTGAATGTCACAGTATAGAATTTCATTCATGTAAGGTACCCATCCCATCTAACAGAAAGTCACAGTATAGAATTCCATTCATGTAAGGTACCCATCCCATCTAACAGAATATTACAGTATAGAATCTCATTCATGTAAGGTACCCATCCCATCTAACAGAAAGTAACAGTATAGAATTCCATTCATGTAAGGTACCCATCCCATCTAACTGAATGTCACAGAATAGAATTCCATTCATGTAAGGTACCCATCCCATCTAACAGAATGTTACAGTATAGAATCCCATTCATGTAAGGTACCCATCCATCTAACTGAATGTCACAGTATAGAATTCCATTCATGTAAGGTACCCATCCCAAATAACAGAAAGTAACAGTATAGAAATCCATTCATGTAAGGTACCCATCCCATCTAACAGAATGTCACAGTATAGAATTCCATTCATGTAAGGTACCCATCTCATCTAACAGAATGTTACAGTATAGAATCCCATTCATGTAAGGTACTCATCCCATCTAATAGAATGTAACAGTAAAGAATTCCATTCATGTAAGGTACCCATCCCATCTAGCAGAATGTTACAGTATAGAATCCCATTCATGTAAGGTACACATCCCATCTAACCGAAAGTCACAGTATAGAATGCTATTCATGTAAGGTACCCATCCCATCTAACTGAATGTCACAGTATAGAATTCCTTCATGTAAGGTACCCATCCCATCTAACAGAATGTTACAGTATAGTATCCCATTCATGTAAGGTACCCATCCCATCTAACTGAATGTCACAGTATAGAATTCCTTCATGTAAGGTACCCATCCCATCTAACAGAATGTTACAGTATAGAATCCCATTCATGTAAGGTACCCATCCCATCTAACTGAATGTTACAGTACAGAATTCCATTTATGTAAGGTACCCATCCCATCTAACATAATGTTACAGTATAGAATCCCATTCATGTAAGGTACCCATCCCATCTAACAGAATGTTACAGTATAGAATCCCATTCATGTAAGGTACCCATCCCATCTAACAGAAAGTCACAGTATAGAATTCCATTCATGTAAGGTACCCATCCCATCTAACTGAATGTCACAGTATAGAATTCCATTCATGTAAGGTACCCACCCCATCTAACAGAATGTTACAGTATAGAATCCCATTCATGTAAGGTACCCATCCCATCTAACTGAATGTCACAGTATAGAATTCCATTCATGTAAGGTAACCATCCCATCTAACTGAATGTCACAGTATAGAATTCCATTCATGTAAGGTACCCATCCCATCTAACAGAATGCCACAGTATAGAATCCCATTCATGTAAGGTACCCATCCCATCTAACAGAATGTTACAGTAAAGAATCCCATTCATGTAAGGTACCCTTCCCATCAAACAGAAAGTAACATTATAGAATTCCATTCATGTAAGGTACCCATCCCATCTAACTGAATGTCACAGTATAGAATTCCATTCATGTAAGGTACCCATCCCATCTAACAGAATGTTACAGTATAGAATCCCATTCATGTAAGGTACCCATCCCATCTAACAGAATGTTACAGTATAGTATCCCATTCATGTAAGGTACCCATCCCATCTAACTGAATGGCACAGTATAGAATTCCTTCATGTAAGGTACACATCCCATCTAACAGAAAGTCACAGTATAGAATGCTATTCATGTAAGGTACCCATCCCATCTAACTGAATGTCACAGTATAGAATTCCTTCATGTAAGGTACCCATCCCATCTAACAGAATGTTACAGTATAGTATCCCATTCATGTAAGGTACCCATCCCATCTAACAGAATGTTACAGTATAGAATCCCATTCATGTAAGGTACCCATCCCATCTAACAGAATGTTACAGTATAGAATCCCATTCATGTAAGGTACCCATCCCATCTAACAGAAAGTCACAGTATAGAATTCCATTCATGTAAGGTACCCATCCCATCTAACTGAATGTCACAGTATAGAATTCCATTCATGTAAGGTACCCATCCCATCTAACAGAATGTTACAGTATAGAATCCCATTCATCTAAGGTACCCATCCCATCTAACTGAATGTCACAGTATAGAATTCCATTCATGTAAGGTACCCATCCCATCTAACTGAATGTCACAGTATAGAATTCCATTTATGTAAGGTACCCATCCCATCTAACAGAATGTTACAGTATAGAATCCCATTCATGTAAGGTACCCATCCCATCTAACAGAATGTTACAGTATAGAATCCCATTCATGTAAGGTACCCATCCCATCTAACAGAAAGTCACAGTATAGAATTCCATTCATGTAAGGTACCCATTCCATCTTACAGAATGTTACAGTATAGAATCCCATTCATGTAAGGTACCCATCCCATCTAACTGAATGTCACAGTATAGAATTCCATTCATGTAAGGTACCCATCCCATCTAACTGAATGTCACAGTATAGAATTCCATTCATGTAAGGTACCCATCCCATCTAACAGAATGTCACAGTATAGAATCCCATTCATGTAAGGTACCCATCCCATCTAACAGAATGTTACAGTAAAGAATCCCATTCATGTAAGGTACCCTTCCCATCTAACAGAAAGTAACATTATAGAATTCCATTCATGTAAGGTACCCATCCCATCTAACTGAATGTCACAGTATAGAATTCCATTCATGTAAGGTACCCATCCCATCTAACAGAATGTCACAGTATAGAATCCCATTCATGTAAGGTACCCATCCCATCTAACTGAATGTCACAGTATAGAATTCCATTCATGTAAGGTACCCATCCCATCTAACAGAAACTCACAGTATAGAATTCCATTCATGTAAGGTACCCATCTCATCTAACAGAATGTCACAGTATAGAATTCCATTCATCTATGGTACCCATCCCATCTAACAGAATGTTACAGTATAGAATCCCATTCATGTAAGGTACCCATCCCATCTAACAGAATGTTACAGTATAGAATCCCATTCATGTAAGGTACCCATCCCATCTAACAGAATTTCACAGTATAGAATCCATTCATGGAATGTACCCATCCCATCTAACGGAATGTTACAGTATAGAATCCCATTATCCCATTCATGTAAGGTACCCATCCCATCTAACAGAAAGTCACAGTATAGAATTCCATTCATGTAAGGAACCCATCCCATCTAACTGAATGTCACAGTATAGAATTCCATTCGTGTAAGGTACCCATCCCATCTAACAGAATGTTACAGTATAGAATCCCATTCATGTAAGGTACCCATCCCATCTAACGGAATGTTACAGTATAGAATCCCATTATCCCATTCATGTAAGGTACCCATCCCATCTAACAGAAAGTCACAGTATAGAATTCCATTCATGTAAGGTACCCATCCCATCTAACTGAATGTCACAGTATAGAATTCCTTCATGTAAGGTACCCATCCCATCTAACAGAATGTTACAGTATAGAATCCCATCCATGTAAGGTACCCATCCCATCTAACTGAATGTCAGAGTATAGAATTTCATTCATGTAAGGTACCCATCCCATCTAACAGAATGTTACAGTATAGAATCCCATTCATGTAAGGTACCCATCCCATCTAACAAAATGTTACAGTATAGAATTCCATTCATGTAAGGTACCCATCCCATCTAACAGAAAGTCACAGTATAGAATTATATTCATGTAAGGTACCCATCCCATCTAACTGAATGTCACAGTATAGAATTCCATTCGTGTAAGGTACCCATCCCATCTAACAGAATGTTACAGTATAAAATCCCATTTGTGTAAGGTACCCATCCCATCTAACAGAAAGTCACAGTATAGAATTCTATTCATGTAAGGTACCCATCCCATCTAACTGAATGTTACAGTACAGAATTCCATTTATGTAAGGTACCCATCCCATCTAACAGAATGTTACAGTATAGAATCCCATTCATGTAAGGTACCCATCCCATCTAACAGAATGTTACAGTATAGAATCCCATTCATGTAAGGTACCCATCCCATCTAACAGAAAGTCACAGTATAGAATTCCATTCATGTAAGGTACCCATCCCATCTAACTGAATGTCACAGTATAGAATTCCATTCATGTAAGGTACCCATCCCATCTAACAGAATGTTACAGTATAGAATCCCATTCATGTAAGGTACCCATCCCATCTAACTGAATGTCACAGTATAGAATTCCATTCATGTAAGGTACCCATCCCATCTAACTGAATGTCACAGTACAGAATTCCATTTATGTAAGGTACCCATCCCATCTAACAGAATGTTCCAGTATAGAATCCCATTCATGTAAGGTACCCATCCCATCTAACAGAAAGTCACAGTATAGAATTCCATTCATGTAAGGTACCCATCCCATCTAACAGAATGTTACAGTATAGAATCCCATTCATGTAAGGTACCCATCCCATCTAACTGAATGTCACAGTATAGAATTCCATTCATGTAAGGTACCCATCCCATCTAACTGAATGTCACAGTATAGAATTCCATTCATGTAAGGTACCCATCCCATCTAACAGAATGCCACAGTATAGAATCCCATTCATGTAAGGTACCCATCCCATCTAACAGAATGTTACAGTAAAGAATCCCATTCATGTAAGGTACCCTTCCCATCTAACAGAAAGTAACATTATAGAATTCCATTCATGTAAGGTACCCATCCCATCTAACTGAATGTCACAGTATAGAATTCCATTCATGTAAGGTACCCATCCCATCTAACAGAATGTTACAGTATAGAATCCCATTCATGTAAGGTACCCATCCCATCTAACAGAATGTTACAGTATAGTATCCCATTCATGTAAGGTACCCATCCCATCTAACTGAATGTCACAGTATAGAATTCCTTCATGTAAGGTACACATCCCATCTAACAGAAAGTCACAGTATAGAATTCTATTCATGTAAGGTACCCATCCCATCTAACTGAATGTCACAGTATAGAATTCCTTCATGTAAGGTACCCATCCCATCTAACAGAATGTTACAGTATAGTATCCCATTCATGTAAGGTACCCATCCCATCTAACTGAATGTCACAGTATAGAATTCCTTCATGTAAGGTACCCATCCCATCTAACAGAATGTTACAGTATAGAATCCCATTCATGTAAGGTACCCATCCCATCTAACTGAATGTTACAGTATAGAATTCCATTTATGTAAGGTACCCATCCCATCTAACAGAATGTTACAGTATAGAATCCCATTCATGTAAGGTACCCATCCCATCTAACAGAATGTTACAGTATAGAATCCCATTCATGTAAGGTACCCATCCCATCTAACAGAAAGTCACAGTATAGAATTCCATTCATGTAAGGTACCCATCCCATCTAACTGAATGTTACAGTATAGAATTCCATTCATGTAAGGTACCCATCCCATCTAACTGAATGTTACAGTATAGAATCCCATTCATCTAAGGTACCCATCCCATCTAACTGAATGTCACAGTATAGAATTCCATTCATGTAAGGTACCCATCCCATCTAACTGAATGTCACAGTATAGAATTCCATTTATGTAAGGTACCCATCCCATCTAACAGAATGTTACAGTATAGAATCCCATTCATGTAAGGTACCCATCCCATCTAACAGAATGTTACAGTATAGAATCCCATTCATGTAAGGTACCCATCCCATCTAACAGAAAGTCACAGTATAGAATTCCATTCATGTAAGGTACCCATCCCATCTAACAGAATGTTACAGTATAGAATCCCATTCATGTAAGGTACCCATCCCATCTAACTGAATGTCACAGTATAGAATTCCATTCATGTAAGGTACCCATCCCATCTAACTGAATGTCACAGTATAGAATTCCATTCATGTAAGGTACCCATCCCATCTAACAGAATGTCACAGTATAGAATCCCATTCATGTAAGGTACCCATCCCATCTAACAGAATGTTACAGTAAAGAATCCCATTCATGTAAGGTACCCTTCCCATCTAACAGAAAGTAACAGTATAGAATTCCATTCATGTAAGGTACCCATCCCATCTAACTGAATGTCACAGTATAGAATTCCATTCATGTAAGGTACCCATCCCATCTAACAGAATGTCACAGTATAGAATCCCATTCATGTAAGGTACCCATCCCATCTAACTGAATGTCACAGTATAGAATTCCATTCATGTAAGGTACCCATCCCATCTAACAGAAAGTCACAGTATAGAATTCCATTCATGTAAGGTACCCATCCCATCTAACAGAATGTCACAGTATAGAATTCCATTCATCTATGGTACCCATCCCATCTAACAGAATGTTACAGTATAGAATCCCATTCATGTAAGGTACCCATCCCATCTAACAGAATGTTACAGTATAGAATCCCATTCATGTAAGGTACCCATCTCACCTAACAGAATGTAACAGTATAGAATTCCATTCATGTAAGGTACCCATCCCATCTAACAGAATTTCACAGTATAGAATCCATTCATGGAATGTACCCATCCCATCTAACGGAATGTTACAGTATAGAATCCCATTATCCCATTCATGTAAGGTACCCATCCCATCTAACAGAAAGTCACAGTATAGAATTCCATTCATGTAAGGTACCCATCCCATCTAACTGAATGTCACAGTATAGAATTCCTTCATGTAAGGTACCCATCCCATCTAACAGAATGTTACAGTATAGAATCCCATTCATGTAAGGTACCCATTCCATCTAACTGAATGTCACAGTATAGAATTTCATTCATGTAAGGTATCCATCCCATCTAACAGAATGTTACAGTATAGAATCCCATTCATGTAAGGTACCCATCCCATCTAACAGAATGTTACAGTATAGAATCCCATTCATGTAAGGTGCCCATCTCACCTAACAGAATGTAACAGTATAGAATTCCATTCATGTAAGGTACCCATCCCATCTAACAGAATTTCACAGTATAGAATCCATTCATGGAATGTACCCATCCCATCTAACGGAATGTTACAGTATAGAATCCCATTATCCCATTCATGTAAGGTACCCATCCCATCTAACAGAAAGTCACAGTATAGAATTCCATTCATGTAAGGTACCCATCCCATCTAACTGAATGTCACAGTATAGAATTCCTTCATGTAAGGTACCCATCCCATCTAACAGAATGTTACAGTATAGAATCCCATTCATGTAAGGTACCCATTCCATCTAACTGAATGTCAAAGTATAGAATTTCATTCATGTAAGGTATCCATCCCATCTAACAGAATGTTACAGTATAGAATCCCATTCATGTAAGGTACCCATCCCATCTAACAAAATGTTACAGTATAGACTTCCATTCATGTAAGGTACCCATCCCATCTAACAGAAAGTCACAGTATAGAATTATATTCATGCAAGGTACCCATCCCATCTAACTGAATGTCACAGTATAGAATTCCATTCGTGTAAGGTACCCATCCCATCTAACAGAATGTTACAGTATAGAATCCCATTCATGTAAGGTACCCATCCCATCTAACGGAATGTTACAGTATAGAATCCCATTATCCCATTCATGTAAGGTACCCATCCCATCTAACAGAAAGTCACAGTATAGAATTCCATTCATGTAAGGTACCCATCCCATCTAACTGAATGTCACAGTATAGAATTCCTTCATGTAAGGTACCCATCCCATCTATCAGAATGTTACAGTATAGAATCCCATTCATGTAAGGTACCCATCCCATCTAACTGAATGTCACAGTTTAGAATTCCATTCATGTAAGGTACCCATCCCATCTAACAGAATGTCACAGTATAGACTTCCATTTATGTAAGGTACCCATCCCATCTAACATAATGTCACAGTATAGACTTCCATTCATGTAAGGTACCCATCCCATCTAACAGAATGTTACAGTATAGAATTCCATTCATGTAAGGTACCCATCCCATCTAACAGAATGTTACAGTATAGAATCCCATTCATGTAAGGTACCCATCCCATCTAACTGAATGTCACAGTATAGACTTCCATTCATGTAAGGTACCCATCCCATCTAACTGAATGTCACAGTATAGAATTCCATTCATGTAAGGTACCCATCCCATCTAACAGAATGTCACAGTATAGAATCCCATTCATGTAAGGTACCCATCCCATCTAACTGAATGTCACAGTATAGAATTCCTTCATGTAAGGTACCCATCCCATCTAACAGAATGTTACAGTATAGAATCCCATTCATGTAAGGTACCCATCCCATCTAACTGAATGTTACAGTATAGAATTCCATTTATGTAAGGTACCCATCCCATCTAACAGAATGTTACAGTATAGAATCCCATTCATGTAAGGTACCCATCCCATCTAACAGAATGTTACAGTATAGAATCCCATTCATGTAAGGTACCCATCCCATCTAACAGAAAGTCACAGTATAGAATTCCATTCATGTAAGGTACCCATCCCATCTAACTGAATGTCACAGTATAGAATTCCATTCATGTAAGGTACCCATCCCATCTAACTGAATGTTACAGTATAGAATCCCATTCATCTAAGGTACCCATCCCATCTAACTGAATGTCACAGTATAGAATTCCATTCATGTAAGGTACCCATCCCATCTAACTGAATGTCACAGTATAGAATTCCATTTATGTAAGGTACCCATCCCATCTAACAGAATGTTACAGTATAGAATCCCATTCATGTAAGGTACCCATCCCATCTAACAGAATGTTACAGTATAGAATCCCATTCATGTAAGGTACCCATCCCATCTAACAGAAAGTCACAGTATAGAATTCCATTCATGTAAGGTACCCATCCCATCTAACAGAATGTTACAGTATAGAATCCCATTCATGTAAGGTACCCATCCCATCTAACTGAATGTCACAGTATAGAATTCCATTCATGTAAGGTACCCATCCCATCTAACTGAATGTCACAGTATAGAATTCCATTCATGTAAGGTACCCATCCCATCTAACAGAATGTCACAGTATAGAATCCCATTCATGTAAGGTACCCATCCCATCTAACAGAATGTTACAGTAAAGAATCCCATTCATGTAAGGTACCCTTCCCATCTAACAGAAAGTAACATTATAGAATTCCATTCATGTAAGGTACCCATCCCATCTAACTGAATGTCACAGTATAGAATTCCATTCATGTAAGGTACCCATCCCATCTAACAGAATGTCACAGTATAGAATCCCATTCATGTAAGGTACCCATCCCATCTAACTGAATGTCACAGTATAGAATTCCATTCATGTAAGGTACCCATCCCATCTAACAGAAAGTCACAGTATAGAATTCCATTCATGTAAGGTACCCATCCCATCTAACAGAATGTCACAGTATAGAATTCCATTCATCTATGGTACCCATCCCATCTAACAGAATGTTACAGTATAGAATCCCATTCATGTAAGGTACCCATCCCATCTAACAGAATGTTACAGTATAGAATCCCATTCATGTAAGGTACCCATCTCACCTAACAGAATGTAACAGTATAGAATTCCATTCATGTAAGGTACCCATCCCATCTAACAGAATTTCACAGTATAGAATCCATTCATGGAATGTACCCATCCCATCTAACGGAATGTTACAGTATAGAATCCCATTATCCCATTCATGTAAGGTACCCATCCCATCTAACAGAAAGTCACAGTATAGAATTCCATTCATGTAAGGTACCCATCCCATCTAACTGAATGTCACAGTATAGAATTCCTTCATGTAAGGTACCCATCCCATCTAACAGAATGTTACAGTATAGAATCCCATTCATGTAAGGTACCCATTCCATCTAACTGAATGTCACAGTATAGAATTTCATTCATGTAAGGTATCCATCCCATCTAACAGAATGTTACAGTATAGAATCCCATTCATGTAAGGTACCCATCCCATCTAACAGAATGTTACAGTATAGAATCCCATTCATGTAAGGTGCCCATCTCACCTAACAGAATGTAACAGTATAGAATTCCATTCATGTAAGGTACCCATCCCATCTAACAGAATTTCACAGTATAGAATCCATTCATGGAATGTACCCATCCCATCTAACGGAATGTTACAGTATAGAATCCCATTATCCCATTCATGTAAGGTACCCATCCCATCTAACAGAAAGTCACAGTATAGAATTCCATTCATGTAAGGTACCCATCCCATCTAACTGAATGTCACAGTATAGAATTCCTTCATGTAAGGTACCCATCCCATCTAACAGAATGTTACAGTATAGAATCGCATTCATGTAAGGTACCCATTCCATCTAACTGAATGTCACAGTATAGAATTTCATTCATGTAAGGTATCCATCCCATCTAACAGAATGTTACAGTATAGAATCCCATTCATGTAAGGTACCCATCCCATCTAACAGAATGTTACAGTATAGAATCCCATTCATGTAAGGTGCCCATCTCACCTAACAGAATGTAACAGTATAGAATTCCATTCATGTAAGGTACCCATCCCATCTAACAGAATTTCACAGTATAGAATCCATTCATGGAATGTACCCATCCCATCTAACGGAATGTTACAGTATAGAATCCCATTATCCCATTCATGTAAGGTACCCATCCCATCTAACAGAAAGTCACAGTATAGAATTCCATTCATGTAAGGTACCCATCCCATCTAACTGAATGTCACAGTATAGAATTCCTTCATGTAAGGTACCCATCCCATCTAACAGAATGTTACAGTATAGAATCCCATTCATGTAAGGTACCCATTCCATCTAACTGAATGTCACACTATAGAATTTCATTCATGTAAGGTATCCATCCCATCTAACAGAATGTTACAGTATAGAATCCCATTCATGTAAGGTACCCATCCCATCTAACAAAATGTTACAGTATAGACTTCCATTCATGTAAGGTACCCATCCCATCTAACAGAAAGTCACAGTATAGAATTATATTCATGCAAGGTACCCATCCCATCTAACTGAATGTCACAGTATAGAATTCCATTCGTGTAAGGTACCCATCCCATCTAACAGAATGTTACAGTATAGAATCCCATTCATGTAAGGTACCCATCCCATCTAACGGAATGTTACAGTATAGAATCCCATTATCCCATTCATGTAAGGTACCCATCCCATCTAACAGAAAGTCACAGTATAGAATTCCATTCATGTAAGGTACCCATCCCATCTAACTGAATGTCACAGTATAGAATTCCTTCATGTAAGGTACCCATCCCATCTATCAGAATGTTACAGTATAGAATCCCATTCATGTAAGGTACCCATCCCATCTAACTGAATGTCACAGTTTAGAATTCCATTCATGTAAGGTACCCATCCCATCTAACAGAATGTCACAGTATAGACTTCCATTCATGTAAGGTACCCATCCCATCTAACATAATGTCACAGTATAGACTTCCATTCATGTAAGGTACCCATCCCATCTAACAGAATGTTACAGTATAGAATTCCATTCATGTAAGGTACCCATCCCATCTAACAGAATGTTACAGTATAGAATCCCATTCATGTAAGGTACCCATCCCATCTAACTGAATGTCACAGTATAGACTTCCATTCATGTAAGGTACCCATCCCATCTAACTGAATGTCACAGTATAGAATTCCATTCATGTAAGGTACCCATCCCATCTAACAGAATGTCACAGTATAGAATCCCATTCATGTAAGGTACCCATCCCATCTAACTGAATGTCACAGTATAGAATTCCTTCATGTAAGGTACCCATCCCATCTAACAGAATGTTACAGTATAGAATCCCATTCATGTAAGGTACCCATCCCATCTAACTGAATGTTACAGTATAGAATTCCATTTATGTAAGGTACCCATCCCATCTAACAGAATGTTACAGTATAGAATCCCATTCATGTAAGGTACCCATCCCATCTAACAGAATGTTACAGTATAGAATCCCATTCATGTAAGGTACCCATCCCATCTAACAGAAAGTCACAGTATAGAATTCCATTCATGTAAGGTACCCATCCCATCTAACTGAATGTCACAGTATAGAATTCCATTCATGTAAGGTACCCATCCCATCTAACTGAATGTTACAGTATAGAATCCCATTCATCTAAGGTAGCCATCCCATCTAACTGAATGTCACAGTATAGAATTCCATTCATGTAAGGTACCCATCCCATCTAACTGAATGTCACAGTATAGAATTCCATTTATGTAAGGTACCCATCCCATCTAACAGAATGTTACAGTATAGAATCCCATTCATGTAAGGTACCCATCCCATCTAACAGAATGTTACAGTATAGAATCCCATTCATGTAAGGTACCCATCCCATCTAACAGAAAGTCACAGTATAGAATTCCATTCATGTAAGGTACCCATCCCATCTAACAGAATGTTACAGTATAGAATCCCATTCATGTAAGGTACCCATCCCATCTAACTGAATGTCACAGTATAGAATTCCATTCATGTAAGGTACCCATCCCATCTAACTGAATGTCACAGTATAGAATTCCATTCATGTAAGGTACCCATCCCATCTAACAGAATGTCACAGTATAGAATCCCATTCATGTAAGGTACCCATCCCATCTAACAGAATGTTACAGTAAAGAATCCCATTCATGTAAGGTACCCTTCCCATCTAACAGAAAGTAACATTATAGAATTCCATTCATGTAAGGTACCCATCCCATCTAACTGAATGTCACAGTATAGAATTCCATTCATGTAAGGTACCCATCCCATCTAACAGAATGTCACAGTATAGAATCCCATTCATGTAAGGTACCCATCCCATCTAACTGAATGTCACAGTATAGAATTCCATTCATGTAAGGTACCCATCCCATCTAACAGAAAGTCACAGTATAGAATTCCATTCATGTAAGGTACCCATCCCATCTAACAGAATGTCACAGTATAGAATTCCATTCATCTATGGTACCCATCCCATCTAACAGAATGTTACAGTATAGAATCCCATTCATGTAAGGTACCCATCCCATCTAACAGAATGTTACAGTATAGAATCCCATTCATGTAAGGTACCCATCTCACCTAACAGAATGTAACAGTATAGAATTCCATTCATGTAAGGTACCCATCCCATCTAACAGAATTTCACAGTATAGAATCCATTCATGGAATGTACCCATCCCATCTAACGGAATGTTACAGTATAGAATCCCATTATCCCATTCATGTAAGGTACCCATCCCATCTAACAGAAAGTCACAGTATAGAATTCCATTCATGTAAGGTACCCATCCCATCTAACTGAATGTCACAGTATAGAATTCCTTCATGTAAGGTACCCATCCCATCTAACAGAATGTTACAGTATAGAATCCCATTCATGTAAGGTACCCATTCCATCTAACTGAATGTCACAGTATAGAATTTCATTCATGTAAGGTATCCATCCCATCTAACAGAATGTTACAGTATAGAATCCCATTCATGTAAGGTACCCATCCCATCTAACAGAATGTTACAGTATAGAATCCCATTCATGTAAGGTGCCCATCTCACCTAACAGAATGTAACAGTATAGAATTCCATTCATGTAAGGTACCCATCCCATCTAACAGAATTTCACAGTATAGAATCCATTCATGGAATGTACCCATCCCATCTAACGGAATGTTACAGTATAGAATCCCATTATCCCATTCATGTAAGGTACCCATCCCATCTAACAGAAAGTCACAGTATAGAATTCCATTCATGTAAGGTACCCATCCCATCTAACTGAATGTCACAGTATAGAATTCCTTCATGTAAGGTACCCATCCCATCTAACAGAATGTTACAGTATAGAATCCCATTCATGTAAGGTACCCATTCCATCTAACTGAATGTCACAGTATAGAATTTCATTCATGTAAGGTATCCATCCCATCTAACAGAATGTTACAGTATAGAATCCCATTCATGTAAGGTACCCATCCCATCTAACAAAATGTTACAGTATAGACTTCCATTCATGTAAGGTACCCATCCCATCTAACAGAAAGTCACAGTATAGAATTATATTCATGCAAGGTACCCATCCCATCTAACTGAATGTCACAGTATAGAATTCCATTCGTGTAAGGTACCCATCCCATCTAACAGAATGTTACAGTATAGAATCCCATTCATGTAAGGTACCCATCCCATCTAACGGAATGTTACAGTATAGAATCCCATTATCCCATTCATGTAAGGTACCCATCCCATCTAACAGAAAGTCACAGTATAGAATTCCATTCATGTAAGGTACCCATCCCATCTAACTGAATGTCACAGTATAGAATTCCTTCATGTAAGGTACCCATCCCATCTATCAGAATGTTACAGTATAGAATCCCATTCATGTAAGGTACCCATCCCATCTAACTGAATGTCACAGTTTAGAATTCCATTCATGTAAGGTACCCATCCCATCTAACAGAATGTCACAGTATAGACTTCCATTTATGTAAGGTACCCATCCCATCTAACATAATGTCACAGTATAGACTTCCATTCATGTAAGGTACCCATCCCATCTAACAGAATGTTACAGTATAGAATTCCATTCATGTAAGGTACCCATCCCATCTAACAGAATGTTACAGTATAGAATCCCATTCATGTAAGGTACCCATCCCATCTAACTGAATGTCACAGTATAGACTTCCATTCATGTAAGGTACCCATCCCATCTAACTGAATGTCACAGTATAGAATTCCATTCATGTAAGGTACCCATCACATCTAACAGAATGTCACAGTATAGAATCCCATTCATGTAAGGTACCCATCACATCTAACAGAATGTTACAGTAAAGAATCCCATTCATGTAAGGTACCCATCCCATCTAACAGAAAGTAACATTATAGAATTCCATTCATGTAAGGTACCCATCCCATCTAACTGAATGTCACAGTATAGAATTCCATTCATGTAAGGTACCCATCCCATCTAGCAGAATATTACAGTATAGAATCCCATTCATGTAAGGTACCCATCCCATCTAACAGAAAGTAACAGTATAGAATTCCATTCATGTAAGGTACCCATCCCATCTAACAGAAAGTAACATTATAGAATTCCATTCATGTAAGGTACCTATCCCATCTAACTGAATGTCACAGTATAGAATTCCATTCATGTAAGGTACCCATCCCATCTAACAGAATATTACAGTATAGAATCCCATTCATGCAAGGTACCCATCCCATCTAACAGAAAGTAACAGTATAGAATTCCATTCATGTAAGGTACCCATCCCATCTAACTGAATGTCACAGAATAGAATCCCATTCATGCAAGGTACCCATCCCATCTAACAGAAAGTAACAGTAAAGAATTCCATTCATGTAAGGTACCCATCCCATCTAGCAGAATGTTACAGTATAGAATCCCATTCATGTAAGGTACACATCCCATCTAACAGAAAGTCACAGTATAGAATTCTATTCATGTAAGGTACCCATCCCATCTAACTGAATGTCACAGAATAGAATTCCTTCATGTAAGGTACCCATCCCATCTAACAGAATGTTACAGTATAGTATCCCATTCATGTAAGGTACCCATCCCATCTAACTGAATGTCACAGTATAGAATTCCTTCATTTAAGGTACCCATCCCATCTAACAGAATGTTACAGTATAGAATCCCATTCATGTAAGGTACCCATCCCATCTAACTGAATGTTACAGTATAGAATTCCATTTATGTAAGGTACCCATCCCATTTAACAGAATGTTACAGTATAGAATCCCATTCATGTAAGGTACCCATCCCATCTAACAGAATGTTACAGTATAGAATCCCATTCATGTAAGGTACCCATCCCATCTAACAGAAAGTCACAGTATAGAATTCCATTCATGTAAGGTACCCATCCCATCTAACTGAATGTCACAGTATAGAATTCCATTCATGTAAGGTACCCATCCCATCTAACAGAATGTTACAGTATAGAATCCCATTCATGTAAGGTACCCATCCCATCTAACTGAATGTCACAGTATAGAATTCCATTCATGTAAGGTACCCATCCCATCTAACTGAATGTCACAGTATAGAATTCCATTTATGTAAGGTACCCATCCCATCTAACAGAATGTTACAGTATAGAATCCCATTAATGTAAGGTACCCATCCCATCTAACAGAATGTTACAGTATAGAATCCCATTCATGTAAGGTACCCATCCCATCTAACAGAAAGTCACAGTATAGAATTCCATTCATGTAAGGTACCCATCCCATCTAACAGAATGTTACAGTATAGAATCCCATTCATGTAAGGTACCCATCCCATCTAACTGAATGTTACAGTATAGAATTCCATTCATGTAAGGTACCCATCCCATCTAACAGAATGTCACAGTATAGAATCCCATTCATGTAAGGTACCCATCCCATCTAACAGAATGTTACAGTAAAGAATCCCATTCATGTAAGGTACCCTTCCCATCTAACAGAAAGTAACATTATAGAATTCCATTCATGTAAGGTACCCATCCCATCTAACTGAATGTCACAGTATAGAATTCCATTCATGTAAGGTACCCATCCCATCTAACAGAATGTCACAGTATAGAAAATCATTCATGTAAGGTACCCATCCCATCTAACTGAATGTCACAGTATAGAATTCCATTCATGTAAGGTACCCATCCCATCTAACAGAAAGTAACAGTATAGAATTCCATTCATGTAAGGTACCCATCCCATCTAACTGAATGTCACAGAATAGAATTCCATTCATGTAAGGTACCCATCCCATCTAACAGAATGTTACAGTATAGAATCTCATTCATGTAAGGTACCCATCCCATCTAACTGAATGTCACAGTATAGAATTCCATTCATGTAAGGTACCCATCCCAAATAACAGAAAGTAACAGTATAGAATTCCATTCATGTAAGGTACCCATCCCATCTAACAGAATGTCACAGTATAGAATTCCATTCATGTAAGGTACCCATCTCATCTAACAGAATGTTACAGTATAGAATCCCATTCATGTAAGGTACTCATCCCATCTAATAGAATGTAACAGTAAAGAATTCCATTCATGTAAGGTACCCATCCCATCTAGCAGAATGTTACAGTATAGAATCCCATTCATGTAAGGTACACATCCCATCTAACCGAAAGTCACAGTATAGAATTCTATTCATGTAAGGTACCCATCCCATCTAACTGAATGTCACAGTATAGAATTCCTTCATGTAAGGTACCCATCCCATCTAACAGAATGTTACAGTATAGTATCCCATTCATGTAAGGTACCCATCCCATCTAACTGAATGTCACAGTATAGAATTCCTTCATGTAAGGTACCCATCCCATCTAACAGAATGTTACAGTATAGAATCCCATTCATGTAAGGTACCCATCCCATCTAACTGAATGTTACAGTACAGAATTCCATTTATGTAAGGTACCCATCCCATCTAACAGAATGTTACAGTATAGAATCCCATTCATGTAAGGTACCCATCCCATCTAACAGAATGTTACAGTATAGAATCCCATTCATGTAAGGTACCCATCCCATCTAACAGAAAGTCACAGTATAGAATTCCATTCATGTAAGGTACCCATCCCATCTAACTGAATGTCACAGTATAGAATTCCATTCATGTAAGGTACCCATCCCATCTAACAGAATGTTACAGTATAGAATCCCATTCATGTAAGGTACCTATCCCATCTAACTGAATGTCACAGTATAGAATTCCATTCATGTAAGGTAACCATCCCATCTAACTGAATGTCACAGTATAGAATTCCATTCATGTAAGGTACCCATCCCATCTAACAGAATGCCACAGTATAGAATCCCATTCATGTAAGGTACCCATCCCATCTAACAGAATGTTACAGTAAAGAATCCCATTCATGTAAGGTACACTTCCCATCAAACAAAAAAGTAACATTATAGAATTCCATTCATGTAAGGTACCCATCCCATCTAACTGAATGTCACAGTATAGATTTCCATTCATGTAAGGTACCCATCCCATCTAACAGAATGTTACAGTATAGAATCCCATTCATGTAAGGTACCCATCCCATCTAACAGAATGGTACAGTATAGTATCCCATTCATGTAAGGTACCCATCCCATCTAACTGAATGTCACAGTATAGAATTCCTTCATGTAAGGTACACATCCCATCTAACAGAAAGTCACAGTATAGAATTCTATTCATGTAAGGTACCCATCCCATCTAACTGAATGTCACAGTATAGAATTCCTTCATGTAAGGTACCCATCCCATCTAACAGAATGTTACAGTATAGTATCCCATTCATGTAAGGTACCCATCCCATCTAACTGAATGTCACAGTATAGAATTCATTCATGTAAGGTACCCATCCCATCTAACAGAATGTTACAGTATAGAATCCCATTCATGTAAGGTACCCATCCCATCTAACTGAATGTTACAGTATAGAATTCCATTTATGTAAGTTACCCATCCCATCTAACAGAATGTTACAGTATAGAATCCCATTCATGTAAGGTACCCATCCCATCTAACAGAATGTTACAGTATAGAATCCCATTCATGTAAGGTACCCATCCCATCTAACAGAAAGTCACAGTATAGAATTCCATTCATGTAAGGTACCCATCCCATCTAACTGAATGTCACAGTATAGAATTCCATTCATGTAAGGTACCCATCCCATCTAACAGAATGTTACAGTATAGAATCCCATTCATCTAAGGTACCCATCCCATCTAACTGAATGTCACAGTATAGAATTCCATTAATGTAAGGTACCCATCCCATCTAACTGAATGTCACAGTATAGAATTCCATTTATGTAAGGTACCCATCCCATCTAACAGAATGTTACAGTATAGAATCCCATTCATGTAAGGTACCCATCCCATCTAACAGAATGTTACAGTATAGAATCCCATTCATGTAAGGTACCCATCCCATCTAACAGAAAGTCACAGTATAGAATTCCATTCATGTAAGGTACCCATCCCATCTAACAGAATGTTACAGTATAGAATCCCATTCATGTAAGGTACCCATCCCATCTAACTGAATGTCACAGTATAGAATTCCATTCATGTAAGGTACCCATCCCATCTAACTGAATGTCACAGTATAGAATTCCATTCATGTAAGGTACCCATCCCATCTAACAGAATGTCACAGTATAGAATCCCATTCATGTAAGGTACCCATCCCATCTAACAGAATGTTACAGTAAAGAATCCCATTCATGTAAGGTACCCTTCACATCTAACAGAAAGTCACATTATAGAATTCCATTCATGTAAGGTACCCATCCCATCTAACTGAATGTCACAGTATAGAATTCCATTCATGTAAGGTACCCATCCCATCTAACAGAATGTCACAGTATAGAATCCCATTCATGTAAGGTACCCATCCCATCTAACTGAATGTCACAGTATAGAATTCCATTCATGTAAGGTACCCATCCCATCTAACAGAAAGTCACAGTATAGAATTCCATTCATATAAGGAACCCATCTCATCTAACAGAATGTCACAGTATAGAATTCCATTCATCTATGGTACCCATCCCATCTAACAGAATGTTACAGTATAGAATCCCATTCATGTAAGGTACCCATCCCATCTAACAGAATGTTACAGTATAGAATCCCATTCATGTAAGGTACCCATCTCACCTAACAGAATGTAACAGTATAGAATTCCATTCATGTAAGGTACCCATCCCATCTAACAGAATTTCACAGTATAGAATCCATTCATGGAATGTACCCATCCCATCTAACGGAATGTTACAGTATAGAATCCCATTATCCCATTCATGTAAGGTACCCATCCCATCTAACAGAAAGTCACAGTATAGAATTCCATTCATGTAAGGTACCCATTCCATCTAACTGAATGTCACAGTATAGAATTCCTTCATGTAAGGTACCCATCCCATCTAACAGAATGTTACAGTATAGAATCCCATTCATGTAAGGTACCCATTCCATCTAAATGAATGTCACAGTATAGAATTTCATTCATGTAAGGTATCCATCCCATCTAACAGAATGTTACAGTATAGAATCCCATTCATGTAAGGTACCCATCCCATCTAACTGAATGTCACAGTATAGAATTCCATTCATGTAAGGTACCCATCCCATCTAACAGAAAGTCACAGTATAGAATTCCATTCATGTAAGGTACCCATCTCATCTAACAGAATGTCACAGTATAGAATTCCATTCATCTATGGTACCCATCCCATCTAACAGAATGTTACAGTATAGAATCCCATTCATGTAAGGTACCCATCCCATCTAACAGAATGTTACAGTATAGAATCCCATTCATGTAAGGTACCCATCTCACCTAACAGAATGTCACAGTATAGAATTCCATTCATGTAAGGTACCCATCCCATCTAACAGAATTTCACAGTATAGAATCCATTCATGGAATGTACCCATCCCATCTAACGGAATGTTACAGTATAGAATCCCATTATCCCATTCATGTAAGGTACCCATCCCATCTAACAGAAATTCACAGTATAGAATTATATTCATGCAAGGTACCCATCCCATCTAACTGAATGTCACAGTATAGAATTCCATTCGTGTAAGGTACCCATCCCATCTAACAGAATGTTACAGTATAGAATCCCATTCATGTAAGGTACCCATCCCATCTAACGGAATGTTACAGTATAGAATCACATTATCCCATTCATGTAAGGTACCCATCCCATCTAACAGAAAGTCACAGTATAGAATTCCATTCATGTAAGGTACCCATCCCATCTAACTGAATGTCACAGTATAGAATTCCTTCATGTAAGGTACCCATCCCATCTAACAGAATGTTACAGTATAGAATCCCATTCATGTAAGGTACCCATCCCATCTAACTGAATGTCAGAGTATAGAATTTCATTCATGTAAGGTACCCATCCCATCTAACAGAATGTTACAGTATAGAATCCCATTCATGTAAGGTACCCATCCCATCTAACAAAATGTTACAGTATAGAATTCCATTCATGTAAGGTACCCATCCCATCTAACAGAAAGTCACAGTATAGAATTATATTCATGTAAGGTACCCATCCCATCTAACTGAATGTCACAGTATAGAATTCCATTCGTGTAAGGTACCCATCCCATCTAACAGAATGTTACAGTATAGAATCCCATTCGTGTAAGGTACCTATCCCATCTAACAGAAAGTCACAGTATAGAATTCTATTCATGTAAGGTACCCATCCCATCTAACTGAATGTTACTGTACAGAATTCCATTTATGTAAGGTACCCATCCCATCTAACAGAATGTTACAGTATAGAATCCCATTCATGTAAGGTACCCATCCCATCTAACAGAATGTTACAGTATAGAATCCCATTCATGTAAGGTACCCATCCCATCTAACAGAAAGTCACAGTATAGAATTCCATTCATGTAAGGTACCCATCCCATCTAACTGAATGTCACAGTATAGAATTCCATTCATGTAAGGTACCCATCCCATCTAACAGAATGTTACAGTATAGAATCCCATTCATCTAAGGTACCCATCCCATCTAACTGAATGTCACAGTATAGAATTCCATTCATGTAAGGTACCCATCCCATCTAACTGAATGTCACAGTATAGAATTCCATTTATGTAAGGTACCCATCCCATCTAACAGAATGTTACAGTATAGAATCCCATTCATGTAAGGTACCCATCCCATCTAACAGAATGTTACAGTATAGAATCCCATTCATGTAAGGTACCCATCCCATCTAACAGAAAGTCACAGTATAGAATTCCATTCATGTAAGGTACCCATCCCATCTAACAGAATGTTACAGTATAGAATCCCATTCATGTAAGGTACCCATCCCATCTAACTGAATGTCACAGTATAGAATTCCATTCATGTAAGGTACCCATCCCATCTAACTGAATGTCACAGTATAGAATTCCTTCATGTAAGGTACCCATCCCATCTATCAGAATGTTACAGTATAGAATCCCATTCATGTAAGGTACCCATCCCATCTAACTGAATGTCACAGTTTAGAATTCCATTCATGTAAGGTACCCATCCCATCTAACAGAATGTCACAGTATAGACTTCCATTCATGTAAGGTACCCATCCCATCTAACATAATGTCACAGTATAGACTTCCATTCATGTAAGGTACCCATCCCATCTAACAGAATGTTACAGTATAGAATTCCATTCATGTAAGGTACCCATCCCATCTAACAGAATGTTACAGTATAGAATCCCATTCATGTAAGGTACCCATCCCATCTAACTGAATGTCACAGTATAGACTTCCATTCATGTAAGGTACCCATCCCATCTAACTGAATGTCACAGTATAGAATTCCATTCATGTAAGGTACCCATCCCATCTAACAGAATGTCACAGTATAGAATCCCATTCATGTAAGGTACCCATCCCATCTAACTGAATGTCACAGTATAGAATTCCTTCATGTAAGGTACCCATCCCATCTAACAGAATGTTACAGTATAGAATCCCATTCATGTAAGGTACCCATCCCATCTAACTGAATGTTACAGTATAGAATTCCATTTATGTAAGGTACCCATCCCATCTAACAGAATGTTACAGTATAGAATCCCATTCATGTAAGGTACCCATCCCATCTAACAGAATGTTACAGTATAGAATCCCATTCATGTAAGGTACCCATCCCATCTAACAGAAAGTCACAGTATAGAATTCCATTCATGTAAGGTACCCATCCCATCTAACTGAATGTCACAGTATAGAATTCCATTCATGTAAGGTACCCATCCCATCTAACTGAATGTTACAGTATAGAATCCCATTCATCTAAGGTACCCATCCCATCTAACTGAATGTCACAGTATAGAATTCCATTCATGTAAGGTACCCATCCCATCTAACTGAATGTCACAGTATAGAATTCCATTTATGTAAGGTACCCATCCCATCTAACAGAATGTTACAGTATAGAATCCCATTCATGTAAGGTACCCATCCCATCTAACAGAATGTTACAGTATAGAATCCCATTCATGTAAGGTACCCATCCCATCTAACAGAAAGTCACAGTATAGAATTCCATTCATGTAAGGTACCCATCCCATCTAACAGAATGTTACAGTATAGAATCCCATTCATGTAAGGTACCCATCCCATCTAACTGAATGTCACAGTATAGAATTCCATTCATGTAAGGTACCCATCCCATCTAACTGAATGTCACAGTATAGAATTCCATTCATGTAAGGTACCCATCCCATCTAACAGAATGTCACAGTATAGAATCCCATTCATGTAAGGTACCCATCCCATCTAACAGAATGTTACAGTAAAGAATCCCATTCATGTAAGGTACCCTTCCCATCTAACAGAAAGTAACATTATAGAATTCCATTCATGTAAGGTACCCATCCCATCTAACTGAATGTCACAGTATAGAATTCCATTCATGTAAGGTACCCATCCCATCTAACAGAATGTCACAGTATAGAATCCCATTCATGTAAGGTACCCATCCCATCTAACTGAATGTCACAGTATAGAATTCCATTCATGTAAGGTACCCATCCCATCTAACAGAAAGTCACAGTATAGAATTCCATTCATGTAAGGTACCCATCCCATCTAACAGAATGTCACAGTATAGAATTCCATTCATCTATGGTACCCATCCCATCTAACAGAATGTTACAGTATAGAATCCCATTCATGTAAGGTACCCATCCCATCTAACAGAATGTTACAGTATAGAATCCCATTCATGTAAGGTACCCATCTCACCTAACAGAATGTAACAGTATAGAATTCCATTCATGTAAGGTACCCATCCCATCTAACAGAATTTCACAGTATAGAATCCATTCATGGAATGTACCCATCCCATCTAACGGAATGTTACAGTATAGAATCCCATTATCCCATTCATGTAAGGTACCCATCCCATCTAACAGAAAGTCACAGTATAGAATTCCATTCATGTAAGGTACCCATCCCATCTAACTGAATGTCACAGTATAGAATTCCTTCATGTAAGGTACCCATCCCATCTAACAGAATGTTACAGTATAGAATCCCATTCATGTAAGGTACCCATTCCATCTAACTGAATGTCACAGTATAGAATTTCATTCATGTAAGGTATCCATCCCATCTAACAGAATGTTACAGTATAGAATCCCATTCATGTAAGGTACCCATCCCATCTAACAGAATGTTACAGTATAGAATCCCATTCATGTAAGGTGCCCATCTCACCTAACAGAATGTAACAGTATAGAATTCCATTCATGTAAGGTACCCATCCCATCTAACAGAATTTCACAGTATAGAATCCATTCATGGAATGTACCCATCCCATCTAACGGAATGTTACAGTATAGAATCCCATTATCCCATTCATGTAAGGTACCCATCCCATCTAACAGAAAGTCACAGTATAGAATTCCATTCATGTAAGGTACCCATCCCATCTAACTGAATGTCACAGTATAGAATTCCTTCATGTAAGGTACCCATCCCATCTAACAGAATGTTACAGTATAGAATCCCATTCATGTAAGGTACCCATTCCATCTAACTGAATGTCACAGTATAGAATTTCATTCATGTAAGGTATCCATCCCATCTAACAGAATGTTACAGTATAGAATCCCATTCATGTAAGGTACCCATCCCATCTAACAAAATGTTACAGTATAGACTTCCATTCATGTAAGGTACCCATCCCATCTAACAGAAAGTCACAGTATAGAATTATATTCATGCAAGGTACCCATCCCATCTAACTGAATGTCACAGTATAGAATTCCATTCGTGTAAGGTACCCATCCCATCTAACAGAATGTTACAGTATAGAATCCCATTCATGTAAGGTACCCATCCCATCTAACGGAATGTTACAGTATAGAATCCCATTATCCCATTCATGTAAGGTACCCATCCCATCTAACAGAAAGTCACAGTATAGAATTCCATTCATGTAAGGTACCCATCCCATCTAACTGAATGTCACAGTATAGAATTCCTTCATGTAAGGTACCCATCCCATCTATCAGAATGTTACAGTATAGAATCCCATTCATGTAAGGTACCCATCCCATCTAACTGAATGTCACAGTTTAGAATTCCATTCATGTAAGGTACCCATCCCATCTAACAGAATGTCACAGTATAGACTTCCATTTATGTAAGGTACCCATCCCATCTAACATAATGTCACAGTATAGACTTCCATTCATGTAAGGTACCCATCCCATCTAACAGAATGTTACAGTATAGAATTCCATTCATGTAAGGTACCCATCCCATCTAACAGAATGTTACAGTATAGAATCCCATTCATGTAAGGTACCCATCCCATCTAACTGAATGTCACAGTATAGACTTCCATTCATGTAAGGTACCCATCCCATCTAACTGAATGTCACAGTATAGAATTCCATTCATGTAAGGTACCCATCCCATCTAACAGAATGTCACAGTATAGAATCCCATTCATGTAAGGTACCCATCACATCTAACAGAATGTTACAGTAAAGAATCCCATTCATGTAAGGTACCCATCCCATCTAACAGAAAGTAACATTATAGAATTCCATTCATGTAAGGTACCCATCCCATCTAACTGAATGTCACAGTATAGAATTCCATTCATGTAAGGTACCCATCCCATCTAGCAGAATATTACAGTATAGAATCCCATTCATGTAAGGTACCCATCCCATCTAACAGAAAGTAACAGTATAGAATTCCATTCATGTAAGGTACCCATCCCATCTAACAGAAAGTAACATTATAGAATTCCATTCATGTAAGGTACCTATCCCATCTAACTGAATGTCACAGTATAGAATTCCATTCATGTAAGGTACCCATCCCATCTAACAGAATATTACAGTATAGAATCCCATTCATGTAAGGTACCCATCCCATCTAACAGAAAGTAACAGTATAGAATTCCATTCATGTAAGGTACCCATCCCATCTAACTGAATGTCACAGAATAGAATTCCATTCATGTAAGGTACCCATCCCATCTAACAGAATGTTACAGTATAGAATCCCATTCATGTAAGGTACCCATCCCATCTAACTGAATGTCACAGTATAGAATTCAATTCATGTAAGGTACCCATCCCAAATAACAGAAAGTAACAGTATAGAATTCCATTCATGTAAGGTACCCATCCCATCTAACAGAATGTCACAGTATAGAATTCCATTCATGTAAGGTACCCATCTCATCTAACAGAATGTTACAGTATAGAATCCCATTCATGTAAGGTACTCATCCCATCTAATAGAATGTAACAGTAAAGAATTCCATTCATGTAAGGTACCCATCCCATCTAGCAGAATGTTACAGTATAGAATCCCATTCATGTAAGGTACACATCCCATCTAACAGAAAGTCACAGTATAGAATTCTATTCATGTAAGGTACCCATCCCATCTAACTGAATGTCACAGAATAGAATTCCTTCATGTAAGGTACCCATCCCATCTAACAGAATGTTACAGTATAGTATCCCATTCATGTAAGGTACCCATCCCATCTAACTGAATGTCACAGTATAGAATTCCTTCATTTAAGGTACCCATCCCATCTAACAGAATGTTACAGTATAGAATCCCATTCATGTAAGGTACCCATCCCATCTAACTGAATGTTACAGTATAGAATTCCATTTATGTAAGGTACCCATCCCATTTAACAGAATGTTACAGTATAGAATCCCATTCATGTAAGGTACCCATCCCATCTAACAGAATGTTACAGTATAGAATCCCATTCATGTAAGGTACCCATCCCATCTAACAGAAAGTCACAGTATAGAATTCCATTCATGTAAGGTACCCATCCCATCTAACTGAATGTCACAGTATAGAATTCCATTCATGTAAGGTACCCATCCCATCTAACAGAATGTTACAGTATAGAATCCCATTCATGTAAGGTACCCATCCCATCTAACTGAATGTCACAGTATAGAATTCCATTCATGTAAGGTACCCATCCCATCTAACTGAATGTCACAGTATAGAATTCCATTTATGTAAGGTACCCATCCCATCTAACAGAATGTTACAGTATAGAATCCCATTAATGTAAGGTACCCATCCCATCTAACAGAATGTTACAGTATAGAATCCCATTCATGTAAGGTACCCATCCCATCTAACAGAAAGTCACAGTATAGAATTCCATTCATGTAAGGTACCCATCCCATCTAACAGAATGTTACAGTATAGAATCCCATTCATGTAAGGTACCCATCCCATCTAACTGAATGTTACAGTATAGAATTCCATTCATGTAAGGTACCCATCCCATCTAACAGAATGTCACAGTATAGAATCCCATTCATGTAAGGTACCCATCCCATCTAACAGAATGTTACAGTAAAGAATCCCATTCATGTAAGGTACCCTTCCCATCTAACAGAAAGTAACATTATAGAATTCCATTCATGTAAGGTACCCATCCCATCTAACTGAATGTCACAGTATAGAATTCCATTCATGTAAGGTACCCATCCCATCTAACAGAATGTCACAGTATAGAAAATCATTCATGTAAGGTACCCATCCCATCTAACTGAATGTCACAGTATAGAATTCCATTCATGTAAGGTACCCATCCCATCTAACAGAAAGTCACAGTATAGAATTCCATTCATGAAAGGTACCCATCCCATCTAACAGAATATTACAGTATAGAATCTCATTCATGTAAGGTACCCATCCCATCTAACAGAAAGTAACAGTATAGAATTCCATTCATGTAAGGTACCCATCCCATCTAACTGAATGTCACAGAATAGAATTCCATTCATGTAAGGTACCCATCCCATCTAACAGAATGTTACAGTATAGAATCTCATTCATGTAAGGTACCCATCCCATCTAACTGAATGTCACAGTATAGAATTCCATTCATGTAAGGTACCCATCCCAAATAACAGAAAGTAACAGTATAGAATTCCATTCATGTAAGGTACCCATCCCATCTAACAGAATGTCACAGTATAGAATTCCATTCATGTAAGGTACCCATCTCATCTAACAGAATGTTACAGTATAGAATCCCATTCATGTAAGGTACTCATCCCATCTAATAGAATGTAACAGTAAAGAATTCCATTCATGTAAGGTACCCATCCCATCTAGCAGAATGTTACAGTATAGAATCCCATTCATGTAAGGTACACATCCCATCTAACCGAAAGTCACAGTATAGAATTCTATTCATGTAAGGTACCCATCCCATCTAACTGAATGTCACAGTATAGAATTCCTTCATGTAAGGTACCCATCCCATCTAACAGAATGTTACAGTATAGTATCCCATTCATGTAAGGTACCCATCCCATCTAACTGAATGTCACAGTATAGAATTCCTTCATGTAAGGTACCCATCCCATCTAACAGAATGTTACAGTATAGAATCCCATTCATGTAAGGTACCCATCCCATCTAACTGAATGTTACAGTACAGAATTCCATTTATGTAAGGTACCCATCCCATCTAACAGAATGTTACAGTATAGAATCCCATTCATGTAAGGTACCCATCCCATCTAACAGAATGTTACAGTATAGAATCCCATTCATGTAAGGTACCCATCCCATCTAACAGAAAGTCACAGTATAGAATTCCATTCATGTAAGGTACCCATCCCATCTAACTGAATGTCACAGTATAGAATTCCATTCATGTAAGGTACCCATCCCATCTAACAGAATGTTACAGTATAGAATCCCATTCATGTAAGGTACCTATCCCATCTAACTGAATGTCACAGTATAGAATTCCATTCATGTAAGGTAACCATCCCATCTAACTGAATGTCACAGTATAGAATTCCATTCATGTAAGGTACCCATCCCATCTAACAGAATGCCACAGTATAGAATCCCATTCATGTAAGGTACCCATCCCATCTAACAGAATGTTACAGTAAAGAATCCCATTCATGTAAGGTACACTTCCCATCAAACAAAAAAGTAACATTATAGAATTCCATTCATGTAAGGTACCCATCCCATCTAACTGAATGTCACAGTATAGATTTCCATTCATGTAAGGTACCCATCCCATCTAACAGAATGTTACAGTATAGAATCCCATTCATGTAAGGTACCCATCCCATCTAACAGAATGGTACAGTATAGTATCCCATTCATGTAAGGTACCCATCCCATCTAACTGAATGTCACAGTATAGAATTCCTTCATGTAAGGTACACATCCCATCTAACAGAAAGTCACAGTATAGAATTCTATTCATGTAAGGTACCCATCCCATCTAACTGAATGTCACAGTATAGAATTCCTTCATGTAAGGTACCCATCCCATCTAACAGAATGTTACAGTATAGTATCCCATTCATGTAAGGTACCCATCCCATCTAACTGAATGTCACAGTATAGAATTCATTCATGTAAGGTACCCATCCCATCTAACAGAATGTTACAGTATAGAATCCCATTCATGTAAGGTACCCATCCCATCTAACTGAATGTTACAGTATAGAATTCCATTTATGTAAGTTACCCATCCCATCTAACAGAATGTTACAGTATAGAATCCCATTCATGTAAGGTACCCATCCCATCTAACAGAATGTTACAGTATAGAATCCCATTCATGTAAGGTACCCATCCCATCTAACAGAAAGTCACAGTATAGAATTCCATTCATGTAAGGTACCCATCCCATCTAACTGAATGTCACAGTATAGAATTCCATTCATGTAAGGTACCCATCCCATCTAACAGAATGTTACAGTATAGAATCCCATTCATCTAAGGTACCCATCCCATCTAACTGAATGTCACAGTATAGAATTCCATTAATGTAAGGTACCCATCCCATCTAACTGAATGTCACAGTATAGAATTCCATTTATGTAAGGTACCCATCCCATCTAACAGAATGTTACAGTATAGAATCCCATTCATGTAAGGTACCCATCCCATCTAACAGAATGTTACAGTATAGAATCCCATTCATGTAAGGTACCCATCCCATCTAACAGAAAGTCACAGTATAGAATTCCATTCATGTAAGGTACCCATCCCATCTAACAGAATGTTACAGTATAGAATCCCATTCATGTAAGGTACCCATCCCATCTAACTGAATGTCACAGTATAGAATTCCATTCATGTAAGGTACCCATCCCATCTAACTGAATGTCACAGTATAGAATTCCATTCATGTAAGGTACCCATCCCATCTAACAGAATGTCACAGTATAGAATCCCATTCATGTAAGGTACCCATCCCATCTAACAGAATGTTACAGTAAAGAATCCCATTCATGTAAGGTACCCTTCACATCTAACAGAAAGTCACATTATAGAATTCCATTCATGTAAGGTACCCATCCCATCTAACTGAATGTCACAGTATAGAATTCCATTCATGTAAGGTACCCATCCCATCTAACAGAATGTCACAGTATAGAATCCCATTCATGTAAGGTACCCATCCCATCTAACTGAATGTCACAGTATAGAATTCCATTCATGTAAGGTACCCATCCCATCTAACAGAAAGTCACAGTATAGAATTCCATTCATATAAGGAACCCATCTCATCTAACAGAATGTCACAGTATAGAATTCCATTCATGTAAGGTACCCATCCCATCTAACTGAATGTCACAGTATAGAATTCCTTCATGTAAGGTACCCATCCCATCTAACAGAATGTTACAGTATAGAATCCCATTCATGTAAGGTACCCATCCCATCTAACAGAATGTTACAGTATAGAATCCCATTCATGTAAGGTACCCATCTCACCTAACAGAATGTAACAGTATAGAATTCCATTCATGTAAGGTACCCATCCCATCTAACAGAATTTCACAGTATAGAATCCATTCATGGAATGTACCCATCCCATCTAACGGAATGTTACAGTATAGAATCCCATTATCCCATTCATGTAAGGTACCCATCCCATCTAACAGAAAGTCACAGTATAGAATTCCATTCATGTAAGGTACCCATTCCATCTAACTGAATGTCACAGTATAGAATTCCTTCATGTAAGGTACCCATCCCATCTAACAGAATGTTACAGTATAGAATCCCATTCATGTAAGGTACCCATTCCATCTAAATGAATGTCACAGTATAGAATTTCATTCATGTAAGGTATCCATCCCATCTAACAGAATGTTACAGTATAGAATCCCATTCATGTAAGGTACCCATCCCATCTAACTGAATGTCACAGTATAGAATTCCATTCATGTAAGGTACCCATCCCATCTAACAGAAAGTCACAGTATAGAATTCCATTCATGTAAGGTACCCATCTCATCTAACAGAATGTCACAGTATAGAATTCCATTCATCTATGGTACCCATCCCATCTAACAGAATGTTACAGTATAGAATCCCATTCATGTAAGGTACCCATCCCATCTAACAGAATGTTACAGTATAGAATCCCATTCATGTAAGGTACCCATCTCACCTAACAGAATGTCACAGTATAGAATTCCATTCATGTAAGGTACCCATCCCATCTAACAGAATTTCACAGTATAGAATCCATTCATGGAATGTACCCATCCCATCTAACGGAATGTTACAGTATAGAATCCCATTATCCCATTCATGTAAGGTACCCATCCCATCTAACAGAAATTCACAGTATAGAATTATATTCATGCAAGGTACCCATCCCATCTAACTGAATGTCACAGTATAGAATTCCATTCGTGTAAGGTACCCATCCCATCTAACAGAATGTTACAGTATAGAATCCCATTCATGTAAGGTACCCATCCCATCTAACGGAATGTTACAGTATAGAATCACATTATCCCATTCATGTAAGGTACCCATCCCATCTAACAGAAAGTCACAGTATAGAATTCCATTCATGTAAGGTACCCATCCCATCTAACTGAATGTCACAGTATAGAATTCCTTCATGTAAGGTACCCATCCCATCTAACAGAATGTTACAGTATAGAATCCCATTCATGTAAGGTACCCATCCCATCTAACTGAATGTCAGAGTATAGAATTTAATTCATGTAAGGTACCCATCCCATCTAACAGAATGTTACAGTATAGAATCCCATTCATGTAAGGTACCCATCCCATCTAACAAAATGTTACAGTATAGAATTCCATTCATGTA
The DNA here is from genome assembly GCF_040938575.1 of Ambystoma mexicanum. Classification (NCBI taxonomy): domain Eukaryota; kingdom Metazoa; phylum Chordata; class Amphibia; order Caudata; family Ambystomatidae; genus Ambystoma; species Ambystoma mexicanum. The sequence goes on along the minus strand of NW_027182344.1, from coordinate 404,401 downwards.
AGGTACCCATCCCATCTAACAGAAAGTCACAGTATAGAATTATATTCATGTAAGGTACCCATCCCATCTAACTGAATGTCACAGTATAGAATTCCATTCGTGTAAGGTACCCATCCGATCTAACAGAATGTTACAGTATAGAATCCCATTCGTGTAAGGTACCTATCCCATCTAACAGAAAGTCACAGTATAGAATTCTATTCATGTAAGGTACCCATCCCATCTAACTGAATGTTACTGTACAGAATTCCATTTATGTAAGGTACCCATCCCATCTAACAGAATGTTACAGTATAGAATCCCATTCATGTAAGGTACCCATCCCATCTAACAGAATGTTACAGTATAGAATCCCATTCATGTAAGGTACCCATCCCATCTAACAGAAAGTCACAGTATAGAATTCCATTCATGTAAGGTACCCATCCCATCTAACTGAATGTCACAGTATAGAATTCCATTCATGTAAGGTACCCATCCCATCTAACAGAATGTTACAGTATAGAATCCCATTCATCTAAGGTACCCATCCCATCTAACTGAATGTCACAGTATAGAATTCCATTCATGTAAGGTACCCATCCCATCTAACTGAATGTCACAGTATAGAATTCCATTTATGTAAGGTACCCATCCCATCTAACAGAATGTTACAGTATAGAATCCCATTCATGTAAGGTACCCATCCCATCTAACAGAATGTTACAGTATAGAATCCCATTCATGTAAGGTACCCATCCCATCTAACAGAAAGTCACAGTATAGAATTCCATTCATGTAAGGTACCCATCCCATCTAACAGAATGTTACAGTATAGAATCCCATTCATGTAAGGTACCCATCCCATCTAACTGAATGTCACAGTATAGAATTCCATTCATGTAAGGTACCCATCCCATCTAACTGAATGTCACAGTATAGAATTCCATTCATGTAAGGTACCCATCCCATCTAACAGAATGTCACAGTATAGAATCCCATTCATGTAAGGTACCCATCCCATCTAACAGAATGTTACAGTAAAGAATCCCATTCATGTAAGGTACCCTTCCCATCTAACAGAAAGTAACATTATAGAATTCCATTCATGTAAGGTACCCATCCCATCTAACTGAATGTCACAGTATAGAATTCCATTCATGTAAGGTACCCATCCCATCTAACAGAATGTCACAGTATAGAATCCCATTCATGTGAGGTACCCATCCCATCTAACTGAATGTCACAGTATAGAATTCCATTCATGTAAGGTACCCATCCCATCTAACAGAAAGTCACAGTATAGAATTCCTTTCATGTAAGGTACCCATCTCATCTAACAGAATGTCACAGTATAGAATTCCATTCATCTATGGTACCCATCCCATCTAACAGAATGTTACAGTATAGAATCCCATTCATGTAAGGTACCCATCCCATCTAACAGAATGTTACAGTATAGAATCCCATTCATGTAAGGTACCCATCTCACCTCACAGAATGTCACAGTATAGAATTCCATTCATGTAAGGTACCCATCCCATCTAACAGAATTTCACAGTATAGAATCCATTCATGGAATGTACCCATCCCATCTAACGGAATGTTACAGTATAGAATCCCATTATCCCATTCATGTAAGGCACCCATCCCATCTAACAGAAAGTCACAGTATAGAATTCCATTCATGTAAGGTACCCATTCCATCTAACTGAATGTCACAGTATAGAATTCCTTCATGTAAGGTACCCATCCCATCTAACAGAATGTTACAGTATAGAATCCCATTCATGTAAGGTACCCATTCCATCTAACTGAATGTCACAGTATAGAATTTCATTCATGTAAGGTACCCATCCCATCTAACAGAATGTTACAGTATAGAATCCCATTCATGTAAGGTACCCATCCCATCTAACAAAATGTTACAGTATAGACTTCCATTCATGTAAGGTACCCATCCCATCTAACAGAAATTCACAGTATAGAATTATATTCATGCAAGGTACCCATCCCATCTAACTGAATGTCACAGTATAGAATTCCATTCGTGTAAGGTACCCATCCCATCTAACAGAATGTTACAGTATAGAATCCCATTCATGTAAGGTACCCATCCCATTTAACGGAATGTTACAGTATAGAATCCCATTATCCCATTCATGTAAGGTACCCATCCCATCTAACAGAAAGTCACAGTATAGAATTCCATTCATGTAAGGTACCCATCCCATCTAACTGAATGTCACAGTATAGAATTCCTTCATGTAAGGTACCCATCCCATCTAACAGAATGTTACAGTATAGAATCCCATTCATGTAAGGTACCCATCCCATCTAACTGAATGTCAGAGTATAGAATTTCATTCATGTAAGGTACCCATCCCATCTAACAGAATGTTACAGTATAGAATCCCATTCATGTAAGGTACCCATCCCATCTAACAAAATGTTACAGTATAGAATTCCATTCATGTAAGGTACCCATCCCATCTAACAGAAAGTCACAGTATAGAATTATATTCATGTAAGGTACCCATCCCATCTAACTGAATGTCACAGTATAGAATTCCATTCGTGTAAGGTACCCATCCCATCTAACAGAATGTTACAGTATAGAATCCCATTCGTGTAAGGTACCCATCCCATCTAACAGAAAGTCACAGTATAGAATTCTATTCATGTAAGGTACCCATCCCATCTAACTGAATGTTACAGTACAGAATTCCATTTATGTAAGGTACCCATCCCATCTAACAGAATGTTACAGCATAGAATCCCATTCATGTAAGGTACCCATCCCATCTAACAGAATGTTACAGTATAGAAACCCATTCATGTAAGGTACCCATCCCATCTAACAGAAAATCACAGTATAGAATTCCATTCATGTAAGGTACCCATCCCATCTAACTGAATGTCACAGTATAGAATTCCATTCATGTAAGGTACCCATCCCATCTAACAGAATGTCACAGTATAGAATCCCATTCATGTAAGGTACCCATCCCATCTAACTGAATGTCACAGTATAGAATTCCATTCATGTAAGGTACCCATCCCATCTAACTGAATGTCACAGTACAGAATTCCATTTATGTAAGGTACCCATCCCATCTAACAGAATGTTCCAGTATAGAATCCCATTCATGTAAGGTACCCATCCCATCTAACAGAAAGTCACAGTATAGAATTCCATTCATGTAAGGTACCCATCCCATCTAACAGAATGTTACAGTATAGAATCCCATTCATGTAAGGTACCCATCCCATCTAACTGAATGTCACAGTATAGAATTCCATTCATGTAAGGTACCCATCCCATCTAACTGAATGTCACAGTATAGACTTCCATTCATGTAAGGTACCCATCCCATCTAACAGAATGCCACAGTATAGAATCCCATTCATGTAAGGTACCCATCCCATCTAACAGAATGTTACAGTAAAGAATCCCATTCATGTAAGGTACCCTTCCCATCTAACAGAAAGTAACATTATAGAATTCCATTCATGTAAGGTACCCATCCCATCTAACTGAATGTCACAGTATAGAATTCCATTCATGTAAGGTACCCATCCCATCTAACAAAATGTTACAGTATAGAATCCCATTCATGTAAGGTACCCATCCCATCTAACAGAATGTTACAGTATAGTATCCCATTCATGTAAGGTACCCATCCCATCTAACTGAATGTCACAGTATAGAATTCCTTCATGTAAGGTACACATCCCATCTAACAGAAAGTCACAGTATAGAATTCTATTCATGTAAGGTACCCATCCCATCTAACTGAATGTCACAGTATAGTATCCCATTCATGTAAGGTACCCATCCCATCTAACTGAATGTCACAGTATAGAATTCCTTCATGTAAGGTACCCATCCCATCTAACAGAATGTCACAGTATAGACTTCCATTTATGTAAGGTACCCATCCCATCTAACTGAATGTCACAGTATAGAATTCCATTCATGTAAGGTACCCATCCCATCTAACAGAATGTTACAGTATAGAATCCCATTCATCTAAGGTACCCATCCCATCTAACTGAATGTCACAGTATAGAATTCCATTCATGTAAGGTACCCATCCCATCTAACTGAATGTCACAGTATAGAATTCCATTTATGTAAGGTACCCATCCCATCTAACAGAATGTTACAGTATAGAATCACATTCATGTAAGGTACCCATCCCATCTAACAGAATGTTACAGTATAGAATCCCATTCATGTAAGGTACCCATCCCATCTAACAGAAAGTCACAGTATAGAATTCCATTCATGTAAGGTACCCATCCCATCTAACAGAATGTTACAGTAGAGAATCCCATTCATGTAAGGTACCCATCCCATCTAACTGAATGTCACAGTATAGAATTCCATTCATGTAAGGTACCCATCCCATCTAACTGAATGTCACAGTATAGAATCCCATTCATGTAAGGTACCCATCCCATCTAACAGAATGTTACAGTAAAGAATCCAATTCATGTAAGGTACCCTTCCCATCTAACAGAAAGTAACATTATAGAATTCCATTCATGTAAGGTACCCATCCCATCTAACTGAATGTCACAGTATAGAATTCCATTCATGTAAGGTACCCATCCCATCTAACAGAATGTCACAGTATAGAATCCCATTCATGTAAGGTACCCATCCCATCTAACTGAATGTCACAGTATAGAATTCCATTCATGTAAGGTACCCATCCCATCTAACAGAAAGTCACAGTATAGAATTCCATTCATGTAAGGTACCCATCCCATCTAACAGAATGTCACAGTATAGAATTCCATTCATCTATGGTACCCATCCCATCTAACAGAATGTTACAGTATAGAATCCCATTCATGTAAGGTACCCATCCCATCTAACAGAATGTTACAATATAGAATCCCATTCATGTAAGGTACCCATCTCACCTAACAGAATGTCACAGTATAGAATTCCATTCATGTAAGGTACCCATCCCATCTAACAGAATTTCACAGTATAGAATCCATTCATGGAATGCACCCATCCCATCTAATGGAATGTTACAGTATAGAATCCCATTATCCCATTCATGTAAGGTACCCATCCCATCTAACAGAAAGTCACAGTATAGAATTCCATTCATGTAAGGTACCCATCCCATCTAACTGAATGTCACAGTATAGAATTCCTTCATGTAAGGTACCCATCCCATCTAACAGAATGTTACAGTATAGCATCCCATTCATGTAAGGTACCCATTCCATCTAACTGAATGTCACAGTATAGAATTTCATTCATGTAAGGTACCCATCCCATCTAACAGAATGTTACAGTATAGAATCCCATTCATGTAAGGTACCCATCCCATCTAACAAAATGTTACAGTATAGACTTCCATTCATGTAAGGTACCCATCCCATCTAACAGAAAGTCACAGTATAGAATTATATTCATGCAAGGTACCCATCCCATCTAACTGAATGTCACAGTATAGAATTCCATTCGTGTAAGGTACCCATCCCATCTAACAGAATGTTACAGTATAGAATCCCATTCATGTAAGGTACCCATCCCATCTAACGGAATGTTACAGTATAGAATCCCATTATCCCATTCATGTAAGGTACCCATCCCATCTAACAGAAAGTCACAGTATAGAATTCCATTCATGTAAGGTACCCATCCCATCTAACTGAATGTCACAGTATAGAATTCCTTCATGTAAGGTACCCATCCCATCTAACAGAATGTTACAGTATAGAATCCCATTCATGTAAGGTACCCATCCCATCTAACTGAATGTCACAGTTTAGAATTCCATTCATGTAAGGTACCCATCCCATCTAACAGAATGTCACAGTATAGACTTCCATTTATGTAAGGTACCCATCCCATCTAACAGAATGTCACAGTATAGACTTCCATTCATGTAAGGTACCCATCCCATCTAACAGAATGTTACAGTATAGAATTCCATTCATGTAAGGTACCCATCCCATCTAACAGAATGTTACACTATAGAATCCCATTCATGTAAGGTACCCATCCCATCAAACTGAATGTCACAGTATAGACTTCCATTCATGTAAGGTACCCATCCCATCTAACTGAATGTCACAGTATAGAATTCCATTCATGTAAGGTACCCATCCCATCTAACAGAATGTCACAGTATAGAATCCCATTCATGTAAGGTACCCATCACATCTAACAGAATGTTACAGTAAAGAATCCCATTCATGTAAGGTACCCATCCCATCTAACAGAAAGTAACATTATAGAATTCCATTCATGTAAGGTACCCATCCCATCTAACTGAATGTCACAGTATAGAATTCCATTCATGTAAGGTACCCATCCCATCTAACAGAATATTACAGTATAGAATCCCATTCATGTAAGGTACCCATCCCATCTAACAGAAAGTAACAGTATAGAATTCCATTCATGTAAGGTACCCATCCCATCTAACAGAAAGTAACATTATAGAATTCCATTCATGTAAGGTACCTATCCCATCTAACTGAATGTCACAGTATAGAATTCCATTCATGTAAGGTACCCATCCCATCTAACAGAAAGTAACAGTATAGAATTCCATTCATGTAAGGTACCCATCCCATCTAACAGAAAGTAACATTATAGAATTCCATTCATGTAAGGTACCTATCCCATCTAACTGAATGTCACAGTATAGAATTCCATTCATGTAAGGTACCCATCCCATCTAACAGAATATTACAGTATAGAATCCCATTCATGTAAGGTACCCATCCCATCTAACAGAAAGTAACAGTATAGAATTCCATTCATGTAAGGTACCCATCCCATCTAACTGAATGTCACAGAATAGAATTCCATTCATGTAAGGTACCCATCCCATCTAACAGAATGTTACAGTATAGAATCCCATTCATGTAAGGTACCCATCCCATCTAACTGAATGTCACAGTATAGAATTCAATTCATGTAAGGTACCCATCCCAAATAACAGAAAGTAACAGTATAGAATTCCATTCATGTAAGGTACCCATCCCATCTAACAGAATGTCACAGTATAGAATTCCATTCATGTAAGGTACCCATCTCATCTAACAGAATGTTACAGTATAGAATTCCATTCATGTAAGGTACCCATCCCATCTAACAGAATGTCACAGTATAGAATTCCATTCATGTAAGGTACCCATCTCATCTAACAGAATGTTACAGTATAGAATCCCATTCATGTAAGGTACTCATCCCATCTAATAGAATGTAACAGTAAAGAATTCCATTCATGTAAAGTACCCATCCCATCTAGCAGAATGTTACAGTATAGAATCCCATTCATGTAAGGTACACATCCCATCTAACAGAAAGTCACAGTATAGAATTCTATTCATGTAAGGTACCCATCCCATCTAACTGAATGTCACAGAATAGAATTCCTTCATGTAAGGTACCCATCCCATCTAACAGAATGTTACAGTATAGTATCCCATTAATGTAAGGTACCCATCCCATCTAACTGAATGTCACAGTATAGAATTCCTTCATTTAAGGTACCCATCCCATCTAACAGAATGTTACAGTATAGAATCCCATTCATGTAAGGTACCCATCCCATCTAACTGAATGTCACAGAATAGAATTCCATTCATGTAAGGTACCCATCCCATCTAACAGAATGTTACAGTATAGAATCCCATTCATGTAAGGTACCCATCCCATCTAACTGAATGTCACAGTATAGAATTCAATTCATGTAAGGTACCCATCCCAAATAACAGAAAGTAACAGTATAGAATTCCATTCATGTAAGGTACCCATCCCATCTAACAGAATGTCACAGTATAGAATTCCATTCATGTAAGGTACCCATCTCATCTAACAGAATGTTACAGTATAGAATCCCATTCATGTAAGGTACTCATCCCATCTAATAGAATGTAACAGTAAAGAATTCCATTCATGTAAGGTACCCATCCCATCTAGCAGAATGTTACAGTATAGAATCCCATTCATGTAAGGTACACATCCCATCTAACAGAAAGTCACAGTATAGAATTCTCTTCATGTAAGGTACCCATCCCATCTAACTGAATGTCACAGAATAGAATTCCTTCATGTAAGGTACCCATCCCATCTAACAGAATGTTACAGTATAGTATCCCATTCATGTAAGGTACCCATCCCATCTAACTGAATGTCACAGTATAGAATTCCTTCATTTAAGGTACCCATCCCATCTAACAGAATGTTACAGTATAGAATCCCATTCATGTAAGGTACCCATCCCATCTAACTGAATGTTACAGTATAGAATTCCATTTATGTAAGGTACCCATCCCATCTAACAGAATGTTACAGTATAGAATCCCATTCATGTAAGGTACCCATCCCATCTAACAGAATGTTACAGTATAGAATCCCATTCATGTAAGGTACCCATCCCATCTAACTGAATGTCACAGTATAGAATTCCATTCATGTAAGGTACCCATCCCATCTAACTGAATGTCACAGTATAGAATTCCATTTATGTAAGGTACCCATCCCATCTAACAGAATGTTACAGTATAGAATCCCATTAATGTAAGGTACCCATCCCATCTAACAGAATGTTACAGTATAGAATCCCATTCATGTAAGGTACCCATCCCATCTAACAGAAAGTCACAGTATAGAATTCCATTCATGTAAGGTACCCATCCCATCTAACAGAATGTTACAGTATAGAATTCCATTCATGTAAGGTACCCATCCCATCTAACTGAATGTCACAGTATAGAATTCCTTCATGTAAGGTACCCATCCCATCTAACAGAATGTTACAGTATAGAATTCCATTCATGTAAGGTACCCATCCCATCTAACAGAATGTCACAGTATAGACTTCCATTTATGTAAGGTACCCATCCCATCTAACAGAATGCAACAGTATAGACTTCCATTTATGTAAGGTACCCATCCCATCTAATAGAATGTCACAGTATAGACTTCCATTCATGTAAGGTACCCATCCCATCTAACAGAATGTTACAGTATAGAATTCCATTCATGTAAGTTACCCATCCCATCTAACAGAATGTTACAGTATAGAATCCCATTCATGTAAGGTACACATCCCATCTAACAGAAAGTCACAGTATAGAATTCTCTTCATGTAAGGTACCCATCCCATCTAACTGAATGTCACAGAATAGAATTCCTTCATGTAAGGTACCCATCCCATCTAACAGAATGTTACAGTATAGTATCCCATTCATGTAAGGTACCCATCCCATCTAACTGAATGTCACAGTATAGAATTCCTTCATTTAAGGTACCCATCCCATCTAACAGAATGTTACAGTATAGAATCCCATTCATGTAAGGTACCCATCCCATCTAACTGAATGTTACAGTATAGAATTCCATTTATGTAAGGTACCCATCCCATCTAACAGAATGTTACAGTATAGAATCCCATTCATGTAAGGTACCCATCCCATCTAACAGAATGTTACAGTATAGAATCCCATTCATGTAAGGTACCCATCCCATCTAACTGAATGTCACAGTATAGAATTCCATTCATGTAAGGTACCCATCCCATCTAACTGAATGTCACAGTATAGAATTCCATTTATGTAAGGTACCCATCCCATCTAACAGAATGTTACAGTATAGAATCCCATTAATGTAAGGTACCCATCCCATCTAACAGAATGTTACAGTATAGAATCCCATTCATGTAAGGTACCCATCCCATCTAACAGAAAGTCACAGTATAGAATTCCATTCATGTAAGGTACCCATCCCATCTAACAGAATGTTACAGTATAGAATTCCATTCATGTAAGGTACCCATCCCATCTAACTGAATGTCACAGTATAGAATTCCTTCATGTAAGGTACCCATCCCATCTAACAGAATGTTACAGTATAGAATTCCATTCATGTAAGGTACCCATCCCATCTAACAGAATGTCACAGTATAGACTTCCATTTATGTAAGGTACCCATCCCATCTAACAGAATGTCACAGTATAGACTTCCATTTATGTAAGGTACCCATCCCATCTAACAGAATGTCACAGTATAGACTTCCATTCATGTAAGGTACCCATCCCATCTAACAGAATGTTACAGTATAGAATTCCATTCATGTAAGTTACCCATCCCATCTAACAGAATGTTACAGTATAGAATCCCATTCATGTAAGGTACCCATCCCATCTAACTGAATGTCACAGTATAGACTTCCATTCATGTAAGGTACCCATCCCATCTAACTGAATGTCACAGTATAGAATTCCATTCATGTAAGGTACCCATCCCATCTAACAGAATGTCACAGTATAGAATCCCATTCATGTAAGGTACCCATCACATCTAACAGAATGTTACAGTAAAGAATCCCATTCATGTAAGGTACCCATCCCATCTAACAGAAAGTAACATTATAGAATTCCATTCATGTAAGGTACCCATCCCATCTAACTGAATGTCACAGTATAGAATTCCATTCATGTAAGGTACCCATCCCATCTAACAGAATATTACAGTATAGAATCCCATTCATGTAAGGTACCCATCCCATCTAACAGAAAGTAACAGTATAGAATTCCATTCATGTAAGGTACCCATCCCATCTAACAGAAAGTAACATTATAGAATTCCATTCATGTAAGGTACCTATCCCATCTAACTGATTGTCACAGTATAGAATTCCATTCATGTAAGGTACCCATCCCATCTAACAGAATATTACAGTATAGAATCCCATTCATGTAAGGTACCCATCCCATCTAACAGAAAGTAACAGTATAGAATTCCATTCATGTAAGGTACCCATACCATCTAACTGAATGTCACAGAATAGAATTCCATTCATGTAAGGTACCCATCCCATCTAACAGAATGTTACAGTATAGAATCCCATTCATGTAAGGTACCCATCCCATCTAACTGAATGTCACAGTATAGAATTCAATTCATGTAAGGTACCCATCCCAAATAACAGAAAGTAACAGTATAGAATTCCATTCATGTAAGGTACCCATCCCATCTAACAGAATGTCACAGTATAGAATTCCATTCATGTAAGGTAACCCATCTCATCTAACAGAATGTTACAGTATAGAATCCCATTCATGTAAGGTACTCATCCCATCTAATAGAATGTAACAGTAAAGAATTCCATTCATCTAAGGTACCCATCCCATCTAGCAGAATGTTACAGTATAGAATCCCATTCATGTAAGGTACACATCCCATCTAACAGAAAGTCACAGTATAGAATTCTATTCATGTAAGGTACCCATCCCATCTAACTGAATGTCACAGAATAGAATTCCTTCATGTAAGGTACCCATCCCATCTAACAGAATGTTACAGTATAGTATCCCATTCATGTAAGGTACCCATCCCATCTAACTGAATGTCACAGTATAGAATTCCTTCATTTAAGGTACCCATCCCATCTAACAGAATGTTACAGTATAGAATCCCATTCATGTAAGGTACCCATCCCATCTAACTGAATGTTACAGTATGGAATTCCATTTATGTAAGGTACCCATCCCATCTAACAGAATGTTACAGTATAGAATCCCATTCATGTAAGGTACCCATCCCATCTAACAGAATGTTACAGTATAGAATCCCATTCATGTAAGGTACCCATCCCATCTAACAGAAAGTCACAGTATAGAATTCCATTCATGTAAGGTACCCATCCCATCTAACTGAATGTCACAGTATAGAATTCCATTCATGTAAGGTACCCATCCCATCTAACAGAATGTTACAGTATAGAATCCCATTCATGTAAGGTACCCATCCCATCTAACTGAATGTCACAGTATAGAATTCCATTCATGTAAGGTACCCATCCCATCTAACTGAATGTCACAGTATAGAATTCCATTTATGTAAGGTACCCATCCCATCTAACAGAATGTTACAGTATAGAATCCCATTAATGTAAGGTACCCATCCCATCTAACAGAATGTTACAGTATAGAATCCCATTCATGTAAGGTACCCATCCCATCTAACAGAAAGTCACAGTATAGAATTCCATTCATGTAAGGTACCCATCCCATCTAACAGAATGTTACAGTATAGAATCCCATTCATGTAAGGTACCCATCCCATCTAACTGAATGTTACAGTATAGAATTCCATTCATGTAAGGTACCCATCCCATCTAACAGAATGTCACAGTATAGAATCCCATTCATGTAAGGTACCCATCCCATCTAACAGAATGTTACAGTAAAGAATCCCATTCATGTAAGGTACCCATCCCATCTAACTGAATGTCACAGTATAGAATTCCATTCATGTAAGGTACCCATCCCATCTAACAGAAAGTCACAGTATAGAATTCCATTCATGTAAGGTACCCATCCCATCTAACAGAATATTACAGTATAGAATCTCATTCATGTAAGGTACCCATCCCATCTAACAGAAAGTAACAGTATAGAATTCCATTCATGTAAGGTACCCATCCCATCTAACTGAATGTCACAGAATAGAATTCCATTCATGTAAGGTACCCATCCCATCTAACAGAATGTTACAGTATAGAATCCCATTCATGTAAGGTACCCATCCCATCTAACTGAATGTCACAGTATAGAATTCCATTCATGTAAGGTACCCATCCCAAATAACAGAAAGTAACAGTATAGAATTCCATTCATGTAAGGTACCCATCCCATCTAACAGAATGTCACAGTATAGAATTCCATTCATGTAAGGTACCCATCTCATGTAACAGAATGTTACAGTATAGAATCCCATTCATGTAAGGTACTCATCCCATCTAATAGAATGTAACAGTAAAGAATTCCATTCATGTAAGGTACCCATCCCATCTAGCAGAATGTTACAGTATAGAATCCCATTCATGTAAGGTACACATCCCATCTAACCGAAAGTCACAGTATAGAATTCTATTCATGTAAGGTACCCATCCCTTCTAACTGAATGTCACAGTATAGAATTCCTTCATGTAAGGTACCCATCCCATCTAACAGAATGTTACAGTATAGTATCCCATTCATGTAAGGTACCCATCCCATCTAACTGAATGTCACAGTATAGAATTCCTTCATGTAAGGTACCCATCCCATCTAACAGAATGTTACAGTATAGAATCCCATTCATGTAAGGTACCCATCCCATCTAACTGAATGTTACAGTACAGAATTCCATTTATGTAAGGTACCCATCCCATCTAACAGAATGTTACAGTATAGAATCCCATTCATGTAAGGTACCCATCCCATCTAACAGAATGTTACAGTATAGAATCCCATTCATGTAAGGTACCCATCCCATCTAACAGAAAGTCACAGTATAGAATTCCATTCATGTAAGGTACCCATCCCATCTAGCAGAATGTTACAGTATAGAATCCCATTCATGTAAGGTACACATCCCATCTAACCGAAAGTCACAGTATAGAATTCTATTCATGTAAGGTACCCATCCCATCTAACTGAATGTCACAGTATAGAATTCCTTCATGTAAGGTACCCATCCCATCTAACAGAATGTTACAGTATAGTATCCCATTCATGTAAGGTACCCATCCCATCTAACAGAATGTTACAGTAAAGAATCCCATTCATGTAAGGTACCCTTCCCATCAAACAGAAAGTAACATTATAGAATTCCATTCATGTAAGGTACCCATCCCATCTAACTGAATGTCACAGTATAGAATTCCATTCATGTAAGGTACCCATCCCATCTAACAGAATGTTACAGTATAGAATCCCATTCATGTAAGGTACCCATCCCATCTAACAGAATGTTACAGTATAGTATCCCATTCATGTAAGGTACCCATCCCATCTAACTGAATGTCACAGTATAGAATTCCTTCATGTAAGGTACACATCCCATCTAACAGAAAGTCACAGTATAGAATTCTATTCATGTAAGGTACCCATCCCATCTAACTGAATGTCACAGTATAGAATTCCTTCATGTAAGGTACCCATCCCATCTAACAGAATGTTACAGTATAGTATCCCATTCATGTAAGGTACCCATCCCATCTAACTGAATGTCACAGTATAGAATCCATTCATGTAAGGTACCCATCCCATCTAACAGAATGTTACAGTATAGAATCCCATTCATGTAAGGTACCCATCCCATCTAACTGAATGTTACAGTATAGAATTCCATTTATGTAAGGTACCCATCCCATCTAACAGAATGTTACAGTATAGAATCCCATTCATGTAAGGTACCCATCCCATCTAACAGAATGTTACAGTATAGAATCCCATTCATGTAAGGTACCCATCCCATCTAACAGAAAGTCACAGTATAGAATTCCATTCATGTAAGGTACCCATCCCATCTAACTGAATGTCACAGTATAGAATTCCATTCATGTAAGGTACCCATCCCATCTAACAGAATGTTACAGTATAGAATCCCATTCATCTAAGGTACCCATCCCATCTAACTGAATGTCACAGTATAGAATTCCATTCATGTAAGGTACCCATCCCATCTAACTGAATGTTACAGTATAGAATCCCATTCATGTAAGGTACCCATCCCATCTAACAGAATGTTACAGTATAGATTCCCATTCATGTAAGGTACCCATCCCATCTAACAGAAAGTCACAGTATAGAATTCCATTCATGTAAGGTACCCATCCCATCTAACAGAATGTTACAGTATAGAATCCCATTCATGTAAGGTACCCATCCCATCTAACTGAATGTCACAGTATAGAATTCCATTCATGTAAGGTACCCATCCCATCTAACTGAATGTCACAGTATAGAATTCCATTCATGTAAGGTACCCATCCCATCTAACTGAATGTCACAGTATAGAATTCCATTCATGTAAGGTACCCATCCCATCTAACAGAATGTCACAGTATAGAATTCCATTCATGTAAGTTACCCATCCCATCTAACAGAATGTTACAGTATAGAATCCCATTCATGTAAGGTACCCATCCCATCTAACTGAATGTCACAGTATAGACTTCCATTCATGTAAGGTACCCATCCCATCTAACTGAATGTCACAGTATAGAATTCCATTCATGTAAGGTACCCATCCCATCTAACAGAATGTCACAGTATAGAATCCCATTCATGTAAGGTACCCATCACATCTAACAGAATGTTACAGTAAAGAATCCCATTCATGTAAGGTACCCATCCCATCTAACAGAAAGTAACATTATAGAATTCCATTCATGTAAGGTACCCATCCCATCTAACTGAATGTCACAGTATAGAATTCCATTCATGTAAGGTACCCATCCCATCTAACAGAATATTACAGTATAGAATCCCATTCATGTAAGGTACCCATCCCATCTAACAGAAAGTAACAGTATAGAATTCCATTCATGTAAGGTACCCATCCCATCTAACAGAAAGTAACATTATAGAATTCCATTCATGTAAGGTACCTATCCCATCTAACTGATTGTCACAGTATAGAATTCCATTCATGTAAGGTACCCATCCCATCTAACAGAATATTACAGTATAGAATCCCATTCATGTAAGGTACCCATCCCATCTAACAGAAAGTAACAGTATAGAATTCCATTCATGTAAGGTACCCATCCCATCTAACTGAATGTCACAGAATAGAATTCCATTCATGTAAGGTACCCATCCCATCTAACAGAATGTTACAGTATAGAATCCCATTCATGTAAGGTACCCATCCCATCTAACTGAATGTCACAGTATAGAATTCAATTCATGTAAGGTACCCATCCCAAATAACAGAAAGTAACAGTATAGAATTCCATTCATGTAAGGTACCCATCCCATCTAACAGAATGTCACAGTATAGAATTCCATTCATGTAAGGTACCCATCTCATCTAACAGAATGTTACAGTATAGAATCCCATTCATGTAAGGTACTCATCCCATCTAATAGAATGTAACAGTAAAGAATTCCATTCATCTAAGGTACCCATCCCATCTAGCAGAATGTTACAGTATAGAATCCCATTCATGTAAGGTACACATCCCATCTAACAGAAAGTCACAGTATAGAATTCTATTCATGTAAGGTACCCATCCCATCTAACTGAATGTCACAGAATAGAATTCCTTCATGTAAGGTACCCATCCCATCTAACAGAATGTTACAGTATAGTATCCCATTCATGTAAGGTACCCATCCCATCTAACTGAATGTCACAGTATAGAATTCCTTCATTTAAGGTACCCATCCCATCTAACAGAATGTTACAGTATAGAATCCCATTCATGTAAGGTACCCATCCCATCTAACTGAATGTTACAGTATGGAATTCCATTTATGTAAGGTACCCATCCCATCTAACAGAATGTTACAGTATAGAATCCCATTCATGTAAGGTACCTATCCCATCTAACAGAATGTTACAGTATAGAATCCCATTCATGTTAGGTACCCATCCCATCTAACAGAAAGTCACAGTATAGAATTCCATTCATGTAAGGTACCCATCCCATCTAACTGAATGTCACAGTATAGAATTCCATTCATGTAAGGTACCCATCCCATCTAACAGAATGTTACAGTATAGAATCCCATTCATGTAAGGTACCCATCCCATCTAACTGAATGTCACAGTATAGAATTCCATTCATGTAAGGTACCCATCCCATCTAACTGAATGTCACAGTATAGAATTCCATTTATGTAAGGTACCCATCCCATCTAACAGAATGTTACAGTATAGAATCCCATTAATGTAAGGTACCCATCCCATCTAACAGAATGTTACAGTATAGAATCCCATTCATGTAAGGTACCCATCCCATCTAACAGAAAGTCACAGTATAGAATTCCATTCATGTAAGGTACCCATCCCATCTAACAGAATGTTACAGTATAGAATCCCATTCATGTAAGGTACCCATCCCATCTAACTGAATGTTACAGTATAGAATTCCATTCATGTAAGGTACCCATCCCATCTAACAGAATGTCACAGTATAGAATCCCATTCATGTAAGGTACCCATCCCATCTAACAGAATGTTACAGTAAAGAATCCCATTCATGTAAGGTACCCATCCCATCTAACTGAATGTCACAGTATAGAATTCCATTCATGTAAGGTACCCATCCCATCTAACAGAAAGTCACAGTATAGAATTCCATTCATGTAAGGTACCCATCCCATCTAACAGAATATTACAGTATAGAATCTCATTCATGTAAGGTACCCATCCCATCTAACAGAAAGTAACAGTATAGAATTCCATTCATGTAAGGTACCCATCCCATCTAACTGAATGTCACAGAATAGAATTCCATTCATGTAAGGTACCCATCCCATCTAACAGAATGTTACAGTATAGAATCCCATTCATGTAAGGTACCCATCCCATCTAACTGAATGTCACAGTATAGAATTCCATTCATGTAAGGTACCCATCCCAAATAACAGAAAGTAACAGTATAGAATTCCATTCATGTAAGGTACCCATCCCATCTAACAGAATGTCACAGTATAGAATTCCATTCATGTAAGGTACCCATCTCATCTAACAGAATGTTACAGTATAGAATCCCATTCATGTAAGGTACTCATCCCATCTAATAGAATGTAACAGTAAAGAATTCCATTCATGTAAGGTACCCATCCCATCTAGCAGAATGTTACAGTATAGAATCCCATTCATGTAAGGTACACATCCCATCTAACCGAAAGTCACAGTATAGAATTCTATTCATGTAAGGTACCCATCCCTTCTAACTGAATGTCACAGTATAGAATTCCTTCATGTAAGGTACCCATCCCATCTAACAGAATGTTACAGTATAGTATCCCATTCATGTAAGGTACCCATCCCATCTAACTGAATGTCACAGTATAGAATTCCTTCATGTAAGGTACCCATCCCATCTAACAGAATGTTACAGTATAGAATCCCATTCATGTAAGGTACCCATCCCATCTAACTGAATGTTACAGTACAGAATTCCATTTATGTAAGGTACCCATCCCATCTAACAGAATGTTACAGTATAGAATCCCATTCATGTAAGGTACCCATCCCATCTAACAGAATGTTACAGTATAGAATCCCATTCATGTAAGGTACCCATCCCATCTAACAGAAAGTCACAGTATAGAATTCCATTCATGTAAGGTACCCATCCCATCTAGCAGAATGTTACAGTATAGAATCCCATTCATGTAAGGTACACATCCCATCTAACCGAAAGTCACAGTATAGAATTCTATTCATGTAAGGTACCCATCCCATCTAACTGAATGTCACAGTATAGAATTCCTTCATGTAAGGTACCCATCCCATCTAACAGAATGTTACAGTATAGAATCCCATTCATGTAAGGTACCCATCCCATCTAACTGAATTTTACAGTACAGAATTCCATTTATGTAAGGTACCCATCCCATCTAACAGAATGTTACAGTATAGTATCCCATTCATGTAAGGTACCCATCCCATCTAACTGAATGTCACAGTATAGAATTCCTTCATGTAAGGTACCCATCCCATCTAACAGAATGTTACAGTATAGAATCCCATTCATGTAAGGTACCCATCCCATCTAACTGAATTTTACAGTACAGAATTCCATTTATGTAAGGTACCCATCCCATCTAACAGAATGTTACAGTATAGAATCCCATTCATGTAAGGTACCCATCCCATCTAACAGAATGTTACAGTATAGAATCCCATTCATGTAAGGTACCCATCCCATCTAACAGAAAGTCACAGTATAGAATTCCATTCATGTAAGGTACCCATCCCATCTAACTGAATGTCACAGTATAGAATTCCATTCATATAAGGTACCCACCCCATCTAACAGAATGTTACAGTATAGAATCCCATTCATGTAAGGTACCCATCCCATCAAACTGAATGTCACAGTATAGAATTCCATTCATGTAAGGTAACCATCCCATCTAACTGAATGTCACAGTATAGAATTCCATTCATGTAAGGTACCCATCCCATCTAACAGAATGCCACAGTATAGATCCCATTCATGTAAGGTACCCATCCCATCTAACAGAATGTTACAGTAAAGAATCCCATTCATGTAAGGTACCCTTCCCATCAAACAGAAAGTAACATTATAGAATTCCATTCATGTAAGGTACCCATCCCATCTAACTGAATGTCACAGTATAGAATTCCATTCATGTAAGGTACCCATCCCATCTAACAGAATGTTACAGTATAGAATCCCATTCATGTAAGGTACCCATCCCATCTAACAGAATGTTACAGTATAGTATCCCATTCATGTAAGGTACCCATCCCATCTAACTGAATGTCACAGTATAGAATTCCTTCATGTAAGGTACACATCCCATCTAACAGAAAGTCACAGTATAGAATTCTATTCATGTAAGGTACCCATCCCATCTAACTGAATGTCACAGTATAGAATTCCTTCATGTAAGGTACCCATCCCATCTAACAGAATGTTACAGTATAGTATCCCATTCATGTAAGGTACCCATCCCATCTAACTGAATGTCACAGTATAGAATCCATTCATGTAAGGTACCCATCCCATCTAACAGAATGTTACAGTATAGAATCCCATTCATGTAAGGTACCCATCCCATCTAACTGAATGTTACAGTATAGAATTCCATTTATGTAAGGTACCCATCCCATCTAACAGAATGTTACAGTATAGAATCCCATTCATGTAAGGTACCCATCCCATCTAACAGAATGTTACAGTATAGAATCCCATTCATGTAAGGTACCCATCCCATCTAACAGAAAGTCACAGTATAGAATTCCATTCATGTAAGGTACCCATCCCATCTAACTGAATGTCACAGTATAGAATTCCATTCATGTAAGGTACCCATCCCATCTAACAGAATGTTACAGTATAGAATCCCATTCATCTAAGGTACCCATCCCATCTAACTGAATGTCACAGTATAGAATTCCATTCATGTAAGGTACCCATCCCATCTAACTGAATGTTACAGTATAGAATCCCATTCATGTAAGGTACCCATCCCATCTAACAGAATGTTACAGTATAGAATCCCATTCATGTAAGGTACCCATCCCATCTAACAGAAAGTCACAGTATAGAATTCCATTCATGTAAGGTACCCATCCCATCTAACAGAATGTTACAGTATAGAATCCCATTCATGTAAGGTACCCATCCCATCTAACTGAATGTCACAGTATAGAATTCCATTCATGTAAGGTTCCCATCCCATCTAACTGAATGTCACAGTATAGAATTCCATTCATGTAAGGTACCCATCCCATTTAACAGAATGTCACAGTATAGAATCCCATTCATGTAAGGTACCCATCCCATCTAACAGAATGTTACAGTAAAGAATCCCATTCATGTAAGGTACCCTTCCCATCTAACAGAAAGTAACATTATAGAATTCCATTCATGTAAGGTACCCATCCCATCTAACTGAATGTCACAGTATAGAATTCCATTCATGTAAGGTACCCATCCCATCTAACAGAATGTCACAGTATAGAATCCCATTCATGTAAGGTACCCATCCCATCTAACTGAATGTCACAGTATAGAATTCCATTCATGTAAGGTACCCATCCCATCTAACAGAAAGTCACAGTATAGAATTCCATTCATGTAAGGTACCCATCTCATCTAACAGAATGTCACAGTATAGAATTCCATTCATCTATGGTACCCATCCCATCTAACAGAATGTTACAGTATAGAATCCCATTCATGTAAGGTACCCATCCCATCTAACAGAATGTTACAGTATAGAATCCATTTCATGTAAGGTACCCATCTCACCTAACAGAATGTCACAGTATAGAATTCCATTCATGTAAGGTACCCATTACATCTAACAGAATTTCACAGTATAGAATCCATTCATGGAATGTACCCATCCCATCTAACGTAATGTTACAGTATAGAATCCCATTATCCCATTCATGTAAGGTACCCATCCCATCTAACAGAAAGTCACAGTATAGAATTCCATTCATGTAAGGTACCCATCCCATCTAACTGAATGTCACAGTATAGAATTCCTTCATGTAAGGTACCCATCCCATCTAACAGAATGTTACAGTATAGAATCCCATTCATGTAAGGTACCCATTCCATCTAACTGAATGTCACAGTACGGAATTTCATTCATGTAAGGTACCCATCCCATCTAACAGAATGTTACAGTATAGAATCCCATTCATGTAAGGTACCCATCCCATCTAACAAAATGTTACAGTATAGACTTCCATTCATGTAAGGTACCCATCCCATCTAACAGAAATTCACAGTATAGAATTATATTCATGCAAGGTACCCATCCCATCTAACTGAATGTCACAGTATAGAATTCCATTCGTGTAAGGTACCCATCCCATCTAACAGAATGTTACAGTATAGAATCCCATTCATGTAAGGTACCCATCCCATCTAACGGAATGTTACAGTATAGAATCCCATTATCCCATTCATGTAAGGTACCCATCCCATCTAACAGAAAGTCACAGTATAGAATTCCATTCATGTAAGGTACCCATCCCATCTAACTGAATGTCACAGTATAGAATTCCTTCATGTAAGGTACCCATCCCATCTAACAGAATGTTACAGTATAGAATCCCATTCATGTAAGGTACCCATCCCATCTAACTGAATGTCACAGTATAGAATTCCATTCATGTAAGGTACCCATCCCATCTAACTGAATGTCACAGTATAGAATTCCATTCATGTAAGGTACCCATCCCATCTAACTGAATGTCACAGTATAGAATTCCATTCATGTAAGGTACCCATCCCATCTAACAGAATGTCACAGTATAGAATTCCATTCATGTAAGTTACCCATCCCATCTAACAGAATGTTACAGTATAGAATCCCATTCATGTAAGGTACCCATCCCATCTAACTGAATGTCACAGTATAGACTTCCATTCATGTAAGGTACCCATCCCATCTAACTGAATGTCACAGTATAGAATTCCATTCATGTAAGGTACCCATCCCATCTAACAGAATGTCACAGTATAGAATCCCATTCATGTAAGGTACCCATCACATCTAACAGAATGTTACAGTAAAGAATCCCATTCATGTAAGGTACCCATCCCATCTAACAGAAAGTAACATTATAGAATTCCATTCATGTAAGGTACCCATCCCATCTAACTGAATGTCACAGTATAGAATTCCATTCATGTAAGGTACCCATCCCATCTAACAGAATATTACAGTATAGAATCCCATTCATGTAAGGTACCCATCCCATCTAACAGAAAGTAACAGTATAGAATTCCATTCATGTAAGGTACCCATCCCATCTAACAGAAAGTAACATTATAGAATTCCATTCATGTAAGGTACCTATCCCATCTAACTGATTGTCACAGTATAGAATTCCATTCATGTAAGGTACCCATCCCATCTAACAGAATATTACAGTATAGAATCCCATTCATGTAAGGTACCCATCCCATCTAACAGAAAGTAACAGTATAGAATTCCATTCATGTAAGGTACCCATCCCATCTAACTGAATGTCACAGAATAGAATTCCATTCATGTAAGGTACCCATCCCATCTAACAGAATGTTACAGTATAGAATCCCATTCATGTAAGGTACCCATCCCATCTAACTGAATGTCACAGTATAGAATTCAATTCATGTAAGGTACCCATCCCAAATAACAGAAAGTAACAGTATAGAATTCCATTCATGTAAGGTACCCATCCCATCTAACAGAATGTCACAGTATAGAATTCCATTCATGTAAGGTACCCATCTCATCTAACAGAATGTTACAGTATAGAATCCCATTCATGTAAGGTACTCATCCCATCTAATAGAATGTAACAGTAAAGAATTCCATTCATCTAAGGTACCCATCCCATCTAGCAGAATGTTACAGTATAGAATCCCATTCATGTAAGGTACACATCCCATCTAACAGAAAGTCACAGTATAGAATTCTATTCATGTAAGGTACCCATCCCATCTAACTGAATGTCACAGAATAGAATTCCTTCATGTAAGGTACCCATCCCATCTAACAGAATGTTACAGTATAGTATCCCATTCATGTAAGGTACCCATCCCATCTAACTGAATGTCACAGTATAGAATTCCTTCATTTAAGGTACCCATCCCATCTAACAGAATGTTACAGTATAGAATCCCATTCATGTAAGGTACCCATCCCATCTAACTGAATGTTACAGTATGGAATTCCATTCATGTAAGGTACCCATCCCATCTAACAGAATGTTACAGTATAGAATCCCATTCATGTAAGGTACCTATCCCATCTAACAGAATGTTACAGTATAGAATCCCATTCATGTTAGGTACCCATCCCATCTAACAGAAAGTCACAGTATAGAATTCCATTCATGTAAGGTACCCATCCCATCGAACTGAATGTCACAGTATAGAATTCCATTCATGTAAGGTACCCATCCCATCTAACAGAATGTTACAGTATAGAATCCCATTCATGTAAGGTACCCATCCCATCTAACTGAATGTCACAGTATAGAATTCCATTCATGTAAGGTACCCATCCCATCTAACTGAATGTCACAGTATAGAATTCCATTTATGTAAGGTACCCATCCCATCTAACAGAATGTTACAGTATAGAATCCCATTAATGTAAGGTACCCATCCCATCTAACAGAATGTTACAGTATAGAATCCCATTCATGTAAGGTACCCATCCCATCTAACAGAAAGTCACAGTATAGAATTCCATTCATGTAAGGTACCCATCCCATCTAACAGAATGTTACAGTATAGAATCCCATTCATGTAAGGTACCCATCCCATCTAACTGAATGTTACAGTATAGAATTCCATTCATGTAAGGTACCCATCCCATCTAACAGAATGTCACAGTATAGAATCCCATTCATGTAAGGTACCCATCCCATCTAACAGAATGTTACAGTAAAGAATCCCATTCATGTAAGGTACCCATCCCATCTAACTGAATGTCACAGTATAGAATTCCATTCATGTAAGGTACCCATCCCATCTAACAGAAAGTCACAGTATAGAATTCCATTCATGTAAGGTACCCATCCCATCTAACAGAATATTACAGTATAGAATCTCATTCATGTAAGGTACCCATCCCATCTAACAGAAAGTAACAGTATAGAATTCCATTCATGTAAGGTACCCATCCCATCTAACTGAATGTCACAGAATAGAATTCCATTCATGTAAGGTACCCATCCCATCTAACAGAATGTTACAGTATAGAATCCCATTCATGTAAGGTACCCATCCCATCTAACTGAATGTCACAGTATAGAATTCCATTCATGTAAGGTACCCATCCCAAATAACAGAAAGTAACAGTATAGAATTCCATTCATGTAAGGTACCCATCCCATCTAACAGAATGTCACAGTATAGAATTCCATTCATGTAAGGTACCCATCTCATCTAACAGAATGTTACAGTATAGAATCCCATTCATGTAAGGTACTCATCCCATCTAATAGAATGTAACAGTAAAGAATTCCATTCATGTAAGGTACCCATCCCATCTAGCAGAATGTTACTGTATAGAATCCCATTCATGTAAGGTACACATCCCATCTAACCGAAAGTCACAGTATAGAATTCTATTCATGTAAGGTACCCATCCCTTCTAACTGAATGTCACAGTATAGAATTCCTTCATGTAAGGTACCCATCCCATCTAACAGAATGTTACAGTATAGTATCCCATTCATGTAAGGTACCCATCCCATCTAACTGAATGTCACAGTATAGAATTCCTTCATGTAAGGTACCCATCCCATCTAACAGAATGTTACAGTATAGAATCCCATTCATGTAAGGTACCCATCCCATCTAACTGAATGTTACAGTACAGAATTCCATTTATGTAAGGTACCCATCCCATCTAACAGAATGTTACAGTATAGAATCCCATTCATGTAAGGTACCCATCCCATCTAACAGAATGTTACAGTATAGAATCCCATTCATGTAAGGTACCCATCCCATCTAACAGAAAGTCACAGTATAGAATTCCATTCATGTAAGGTACCCATCCCATCTAGCAGAATGTTACAGTATAGAATCCCATTCATGTAAGGTACACATCCCATCTAACCGAAAGTCACAGTATAGAATTCTATTCATGTAAGGTACCCATCCCATCTAACTGAATGTCACAGTATAGAATTCCTTCATGTAAGGTACCCATCCCATCTAACAGAATGTTACAGTATAGTATCCCATTCATGTAAGGTACCCATCCCATCTAACTGAATGTCACAGTATAGAATTCCTTCATGTAAGGTACCCATCCCATCTAACAGAATGTTACAGTATAGAATCCCATTCATGTAAGGTACCCATCCCATCTAACTGAATTTTACAGTACAGAATTCCATTTATGTAAGGTACCCATCCCATCTAACAGAATGTTACAGTATAGAATCCCATTCATGTAAGGTACCCATCCCATCTAACAGAATGTTACAGTATAGAATCCCATTCATGTAAGGTACCCATCCCATCTAACAGAAAGTCACAGTATAGAATTCCATTCATGTAAGGTACCCATCCCATCTAACTGAATGTCACAGTATAGAATTCCATTCATATAAGGTACCCACCCCATCTAACAGAATGTTACAGTATAGAATCCCATTCATGTAAGGTACCCATCCCATCAAACTGAATGTCACAGTATAGAATTCCATTCATGTAAGGTAACCATCCCATCTAACTGAATGTCACAGTATAGAATTCCATTCATGTAAGGTACCCATCCCATCTAACAGAATGCCACAGTATAGATCCCATTCATGTAAGGTACCCATCCCATCTAACAGAATGTTACAGTAAATAATCCCATTCATGTAAGGTACCCTTCCCATCAAACAGAAAGTAACATTATAGAATTCCATTCATGTAAGGTACCCATCCCATCTAACTGAATGTCACAGTATAGAATTCCATTCATGTAAGGTACCCATCCCATCTAACAGAATGTTACAGTATAGAATCCCATTCATGTAAGGTACCCATCCCATCTAACAGAATGTTACAGTATAGTATCCCATTCATGTAAGGTACCCATCCCATCTAACTGAATGTCACAGTATAGAATTCCTTCATGTAAGGTACACATCCCATCTAACAGAAAGTCACAGTATAGAATTCTATTCATGTAAGGTACCCATCCCATCTAACTGAATGTCACAGTATAGAATTCCTTCATGTAAGGTACCCATCCCATCTAACAGAATGTTACAGTATAGTATCCCATTCATGTAAGGTACCCATCCCATCTAACTGAATGTCACAGTATAGAATCCATTCATGTAAGGTACCCATCCCATCTAACAGAATGTTACAGTATAGAATCCCATTCATGTAAGGTACCCATCCCATCTAACTGAATGTTACAGTATAGAATTCCATTTATGTAAGGTACCCATCCCATCTAACAGAATGTTACAGTATAGAATCCCATTCATGTAAGGTACCCATCCCATCTAACAGAATGTTACAGTATAGAATCCCATTCATGTAAGGTACCCATCCCATCTAACAGAAAGTCACAGTATAGAATTCCATTCATGTAAGGTACCCATCCCATCTAACTGAATGTCACAGTATAGAATTCCATTCATGTAAGCTACCCATCCCATCTAACAGAATGTTACAGTATAGAATCCCATTCATCTAAGGTACCCATCCCATCTAACTGAATGTCACAGTATAGAATTCCATTCATGTAAGGTACCCATCCCATCTAACTGAATGTTACAGTATAGAATCCCATTCATGTAAGGTACCCATCCCATCTAACAGAATGTTACAGTATAGAATCCCATTCATGTAAGGTACCCATCCCATCTAACAGAAAGTCACAGTATAGAATTCCATTCATGTAAGGTACCCATCCCATCTAACAGAATGTTACAGTATAGAATCCCATTCATGTAAGGTACCCATCCCATCTAACTGAATGTCACAGTATAGAATTCCATTCATGTAAGGTTCCCATCCCATCTAACTGAATGTCACAGTATAGAATTCCATTCATGTAAGGTACCCATCCCATTTAACAGAATGTCACAGTATAGAATCCCATTCATGTAAGGTACCCATCCCATCTAACAGAATGTTACAGTAAAGAATCCCATTCATGTAAGGTACCCTTCCCATCTAACAGAAAGTAACATTATAGAATTCCATTCATGTAAGGTACCCATCCCATCTAACTGAATGTCACAGTATAGAATTCCATTCATGTAAGGTACCCATCCCATCTAACAGAATGTCACAGTATAGAATCCCATTCATGTAAGGTACCCATCCCATCTAACTGAATGTCACAGTATAGAATTCCATTCATGTAAGGTACCCATCCCATCTAACAGAAAGTCACAGTATAGAATTCCATTCATGTAAGGTACCCATCTCATCTAACAGAATGTCACAGTATAGAATTCCATTCATCTATGGTACCCATCCCATCTAACAGAATGTTACAGTATAGAATCCCATTCATGTAAGGTACCCATCCCATCTAACAGAATGTTACAGTATAGAATCCATTTCATGTAAGGTACCCATCTCACCTAACAGAATGTCACAGTATAGAATTCCATTCATGTAAGGTACCCATTACATCTAACAGAATTTCACAGTATAGAATCCATTCATGGAATGTACCCATCCCATCTAACGTAATGTTACAGTATAGAATCCCATTATCCCATTCATGTAAGGTACCCATCCCATCTAACAGAAAGTCACAGTATAGAATTCCATTCATGTAAGGTACCCATCCCATCTAACTGAATGTCACAGTATAGAATTCCTTCATGTAAGGTACCCATCCCATCTAACAGAATGTTACAGTATAGAATCCCATTCATGTAAGGTACCCATTCCATCTAACTGAATGTCACAGTATAGAATTTCATTCATGTAAGGTACCCATCCCATCTAACAGAATGTTACAGTATAGAATCCCATTCATGTAAGGTACCCATCCCATCTAACAAAATGTTACAGTATAGACTTCCATTCATGTAAGGTACCCATCCCATCTAACAGAAATTCACAGTATAGAATTATATTCATGCAAGGTACCCATCCCATCTAACTGAATGTCACAGTATAGAATTCCATTCGTGTAAGGTACCCATCCCATCTAACAGAATGTTACAGTATAGAATCCCATTCATGTAAGGTACCCATCCCATCTAACGGAATGTTACAGTATAGAATCCCATTATCCCATTCATGTAAGGTACCCATCCCATCTAACAGAAAGTCACAGTATAGAATTCCATTCATGTAAGGTACCCATCCCATCTAACTGAATGTCACAGTATATAATTCCTTCATGTAAGGTACCCATCCCATCTAACAGAATGTTACAGTATAGAATCCCATTCATGTAAGGTACCCATCCCATCTAACTGAATGTCAGAGTATAGAATTTCATTCATGTAAGGTACCCATCCCATCTAACAGAATGTTACAGTATAGAATCCCATTCATGTAAGGTACCCATCCCATCTAACAAAATGTTACAGTATAGAATTCCATTCATGTAAGGTACCCATCCCATCTAACAGAAAGTCACAGTATAGAATTATATTCATGTAAGGTACCCATCCCATCTAACTGAATGTCACAGTATAGAATTCCATTCGTGTAAGGTACCCATCCCATCTAACAGAATGTTACAGTATAGAATCCCATTCGTGTAAGGTACCCATCCCATCTAACAGAAAGTCACAGTATAGAATTCTATTCATGTAAGGTACCCATCCCATCTAACTGAATGTTACAGTACAGAATTCCATTTATGTAAGGTACCCATCCCATCTAACAGAATGTTACAGTATAGAATCCCATTCATGTAAGGTACCCATCCCATCTAACAGAATGTTACAGTATAGAATCCCATTCATGTAAGGTACCCATCCCATCTAACAGAAAGTCACAGTATAGAATTCCATTCATGTAAGGTACCCATCCCATCTAACTGAATGTCACAGTATAGAATTCCATTCATGTAAGGTACCCATCCCATCTAACAGAATGTTACAGTATAGAATCCCATTCATGTAAGGTACCCATCCCATCTAACTGAATGTCACAGTATAGAATTCCATTCATGTAAGGTACCCATCCCATCTAATTGAATGTCACAGTACAGAATTCCATTTATGTAAGGTACCCATCCCATCTAACAGAATGTTCCAGTATAGAATCCCATTCATGTAAGGTACCCATCCCATCTAACAGAATGTTACAGTATAGAATCCCATTCATGTAAGGTACCCATCCCATCTAACAGAAAGTCACAGTATAGAATTCCATTCATGTAAGGTACCCATCCCATCTAACAGAATGTTACAGTATAGAATCCCATTCATGTAAGGTACCCATCCCATCTAACTGAATGTCACAGTATAGAATTCCATTCATGTAAGGTACCCATCCCATCTAACTGAATGTCACAGTATAGAATTCCATTCATGTAAGGTACCCATCCCATCTAACAGAATGCCACAGTATAGAATCCCATTCATGTAAGGTACCCATCCCATCTAACATAATGTTACAGTAAAGAATCCCATTCATGTAAGGTACCCTTCCCATCTAACAGAAAGTAACATTATAGAATTCCATTCATGTAAGGTACCCATCCCATCTAAATGAATGTCACAGTATAGAATTCCATTCATGTAAGGTACCCATCCCATCTAACAGAATGTTACAGTATAGAATCCCATTCATGTAAGGTACCCATCCCATCTAACAGAATGTTACAGTATAGTATCCCATTCATGTAAGGTACCCATCCCATCTAACTGAATGTCACAGTATAGAATTCCTTCATGTAAGGTACACATCCCATCTAACAGAAAGTCACAGTATAGAATTCTATTCATGTAAAGTACCCATCCCATCTAACTGAATGTCACAGTATAGAATTCCTTCATGTAAGGTACCCATCCCATCTAACAGAATGTTACAGTATAGTATCCCATTCATGTAAGGTACCCATCCCATCTAACTGAATGTCACAGTATAGAATTCCTTAATGTAAGGTACCCATCCCATCTAACAGAATGTTACAGTATAGAATCCCATTCATGTAAGGTACCCATCCCATCTAACTGAATGTTACAGTATAGAATTCCATTTATGTAAGGTACCCATCCCATCTAACAGAATGTTACAGTATAGAATCCCATTCATGTAAGGTACCCATCCCATCTAACAGAATGTTACAGTATAGAATCCCATTCATGTAAGGTACCCATCCCATCTAACAGAAAGTCACAGTATAGAATTCCATTCATGTAAGGTACCCATCCCATCTAACTGAATGTCACAGTATAGAATTCCATTCATGTAAGGTACCCATCCCATCTAACAGAATGTTACAGTATAGAATCCCATTCATCTAAGGTACCCATCCCATCTAACTGAATGTCACAGTATAGAATTCCATTCATGTAAGGTACCCATCCCATCTAACTGAATGTCACAGTATAGAATTCCATTTATGTAAGGTACCCATCCCATCTAACAGAATGTTACAGTATAGAATCCCATTCATGTAAGGTACCCATCCCATCTAACTGAATGTCACAGTATAGAATTCCATTCATGTAAGGTACCCATCCCATCTAACAGAATATTACAGTATAGAAACCCATTCATGTAAGGTACCCATCCCATCTAACAGAAAGTAACAGTATAGAATTCCATTCATGTAAGGTACCCATCCCATCTAACAGAAAGTAACATTATAGAATTCCATTCATGTAAGGTACCTATCCCATCTAACTGATTGTCACAGTATAGAATTCCATTCATGTAAGGTACCCATCCCATCTAACAGAATATTACAGTATAGAATCCCATTCATGTAAGGTACCCATCCCATCTAACAGAAAGTAACAGTATAGAATTCCATTCATGTAAGGTACCCATCCCATCTAACTGAATGTCACAGAATAGAATTCAATTCATGTAAGGTACCCATCCCATCTAACAGAATGTTACAGTATAGAATCCCATTCATGTAAGGTACCCATCCCATCTAACTGAATGTCACAGTATAGAATTCAATTAATGTAAGGTACCCATCCCAAATAACAGAAAGTAACAGTATAGAATTCCATTCATGTAAGGTACCCATCCCATCTAACAGAATGTCACAGTATAGAATTCCATTCATGTAAGGTAACCCATCTCATCTAACAGAATGTTACAGTATAGAATCCCATTCATGTAAGGTACTCATCCCATCTAATAGAATGTAACAGTAAAGAATTCCATTCATCTAAGGTACCCATCCCATCTAGCAGAATGTTACAGTATAGAATCCCATTCATGTAAGGTACACATCCCATCTAACAGAAAGTCACAGTATAGAATTCTATTCATGTAAGGTACCCATCCCATCTAACTGAATGTCACAGAATAGAATTCCTTCATGTAAGGTACCCATCCCATCTAACAGAATGTTACAGTATAGTATCCCATTCATGTAAGGTACCCATCCCATCTAACTGAATGTCACAGTATAGAATTCCTTCATTTAAGGTACCCATCCCATCTAACAGAATGTTACAGTATAGAATCCCATTCATGTAAGGTACCCATCCCATCTAACTGAATGTTACAGTATGGAATTCCATTTATGTAAGGTACCCATCCCATCTAACAGAATGTTACAGTATAGAATCCCATTCATGTAAGGTACCCATCCCATCTAACAGAATGTTACAGTATAGAATCCCATTCATGTAAGGTACCCATCCCATCTAACAGAAAGTCACAGTATAGAATTCCATTCATGTAAGGTACCCATCCCATCTAACTGAATGTCACAGTATAGAATTCCATTCATGTAAGGTACCCATCCCATCTAACAGAATGTTACAGTATAGAATCCCATTCATGTAAGGTACCCATCCCATCTAACTGAATGTCACAGTATAGAATTCCATTCATGTAAGGTACCCATCCCATCTAACTGAATGTCACAGTATAGAATTCCATTTATGTAAGGTACCCATCCCATCTAACAGAATGTTACAGTATAGAATCCCATTAATGTAAGGTACCCATCCCATCTAACAGAATGTTACAGTATAGAATCCCATTCATGTAAGGTACCCATCCCATCTAACAGAAAGTCACAGTATAGAATTCCATTCATGTAAGGTACCCATCCCATCTAACAGAATGTTACAGTATAGAATCCCATTCATGTAAGGTACCCATCCCATCTAACTGAATGTTACAGTATAGAATTCCATTCATGTAAGGTACCCATCCCATCTAACAGAATGTCACAGTATAGAATCCCATTCATGTAAGGTACCCATCCCATCTAACAGAATGTTACAGTAAAGAATCCCATTCATGTAAGGTACCCATCCCATCTAACTGAATGTCACAGTATAGAATTCCATTCATGTAAGGTACCCATCCCATCTAACAGAAAGTCACAGTATAGAATTCCATTCATGTAAGGTACCCATCCCATCTAACAGAATATTACAGTATAGAATCTCATTCATGTAAGGTACCCATCCCATCTAACAGAAAGTAACAGTATAGAATTCCATTCATGTAAGGTACCCATCCCATCTAACTGAATGTCACAGAATAGAATTCCATTCATGTAAGGTACCCATCCCATCTAACAGAATGTTACAGTATAGAATCCCATTCATGTAAGGTACCCATCCCATCTAACTGAATGTCACATTATAGAATTCCATTCATGTAAGGTACCCATCCCAAATAACAGAAAGTAACAGTATAGAATTCCATTCATGTAAGGTACCCATCCCATCTAACAGAATGTCACAGTATAGAATTCCATTCATGTAAGGTACCCATCTCATGTAACAGAATGTTACAGTATAGAATCCCATTCATGTAAGGTACTCATCCCATCTAATAGAATGTAACAGTAAAGAATTCCATTCATGTAAGGTACCCATCCCATCTAGCAGAATGTTACAGTATAGAATCCCATTCATGTAAGGTACACATCCCATCTAACCGAAAGTCACAGTATAGAATTCTATTCATGTAAGGTACCCATCCCTTCTAACTGAATGTCACAGTATAGAATTCCTTCATGTAAGGTACCCATCCCATCTAACAGAATGTTACAGTATAGTATCCCATTCATGTAAGGTACCCATCCCATCTAACTGAATGTCACAATATAGAATTCCTTCATGTAAGGTACCCATCCCATCTAACAGAATGTTACAGTATAGAATCCCATTCATGTAAGGTACCCATCCTATCTAACTGAATGTTACAGTACAGAATTCCATTTATGTAAGGTACCCATCCCATCTAACAGAATGTTACAGTATAGAATCCCATTCATGTAAGGTACCCATCCCATCTAACAGAATGTTACAGTATAGAATCCCATTCATGTAAGGTACCCATCCCATCTAACAGAAAGTCACAGTATAGAATTCCATTCATGTAAGGTACCCATCCCATCTAGCAGAATGTTACAGTATAGAATCCCATTCATGTAAGGTACACATCCCATCTAACCGAAAGTCACAGTATAGAATTCTATTCATGTAAGGTACCCATCCCATCTAACTGAATGTCACAGTATAGAATTCCTTCATGTAAGGTACCCATCCCATCTAACAGAATGTTACAGTATAGTATCCCATTCATGTAAGGTACCCATCCCATCTAACAGAATGTTACAGTAAAGAATCCCATTCATGTAAGGTACCCTTCCCATCAAACAGAAAGTAACATTATAGAATTCCATTCATGTAAGGTACCCATCCCATCTAACTGAATGTCACAGTATAGAATTCCATTCATGTAAGGTACCCATCCCATCTAACAGAATGTTACAGTATAGAATCCCATTCATGTAAGGTACCCATCCCATCTAACAGAATGTTACAGTATAGTATCCCATTCATGTAAGGTACCCATCCCATCTAACTGAATGTCACAGTATAGAATTCCTTCATGTAAGGTACACATCCCATCTAACAGAAAGTCACAGTATAGAATTCTATTCATGTAAGGTACCCATCCCATCTAACTGAATGTCACAGTATAGAATTCCTTCATGTAAGGTACCCATCCCATCTAACAGAATGTTACAGTATAGTATCCCATTCATGTAAGGTACCCATCCCATCTAACTGAATGTCACAGTATAGAATCCATTCATGTAAGGTACCCATCCCATCTAACAGAATGTTACAGTATAGAATCCCATTCATGTAAGGTACCCATCCCATCTAACTGAATGTTACAGTATAGAATTCCATTTATGTAAGGTACCCATCCCATCTAACAGAATGTTACAGTATAGAATCCCATTCATGTAAGGTACCCATCCCATCTAACAGAATGTTACAGTATAGAATCCCATTCATGTAAGGTACCCATCCCATCCAACAGAAAGTCACAGTATAGAATTCCATTCATGTAAGGTACCCATCCCATCTAACTGAATGTCACAGTATAGAATTCCATTCATGTAAGGTACCCATCCCATCTAACAGAATGTTACAGTATAGAATCCCATTCATCTAAGGTACCCATCCCATCTAACTGAATGTCACAGTATAGAATTCCATTCATGTAAGGTACCCATCCCATCTAACTGAATGTTACAGTATAGAATCCCATTCATGTAAGGTACCCATCCCATCTAACAGAATGTTACAGTATAGAATCCCATTCATGTAAGGTACCCATCCCATCTAACAGAAAGTCACAGTATAGAATTCCATTCATGTAAGGTACCCATCCCATCTAACAGAATGTTACAGTATAGAATCCCATTCATGTAAGGTACCCATCCCATCTAACTGAATGTCACAGTATAGAATTCCATTCATGTAAGGTACCCATCCCATCTAACTGAATGTCACAGTATAGAATTCCATTCATGTAAGGTACCCATCCCATCTAACTGAATGTCACAGTATAGAATTCCATTCATGTAAGGTACCCATCCCATCTAACAGAATGTCACAGTATAGAATTCCATTCATGTAAGTTACCCATCCCATCTAACAGAATGTTACAGTATAGAATCCCATTCATGTAAGGTACCCATCCCATCTAACTGAATGTCACAGTATAGACTTCCATTCATGTAAGGTACCCATCCCATCTAACTGAATGTCACAGTATAGAATTCCATTCATGTAAGGTACCCATCCCATCTAACAGAATGTCACAGTATAGAATCCCATTCATGTAAGGTACCCATCACATCTAACAGAATGTTACAGTAAAGAATCCCATTCATGTAAGGTACCCATCCCATCTAACAGAAAGTAACATTATAGAATTCCATTCATGTAAGGTACCCATCCCATCTAACTGAATGTCACAGTATAGAATTCCATTCATGTAAGGTACCCATCCCATCTAACAGAATATTACAGTATAGAATCCCATTCATGTAAGGTACCCATCCCATCTAACAGAAAGTAACAGTATAGAATTCCATTCATGTAAGGTACCCATCCCATCTAACAGAAAGTAACATTATAGAATTCCATTCATGTAAGGTACCTATCCCATCTAACTGATTGTCACAGTATAGAATTCCATTCATGTAAGGTACCCATCCCATCTAACAGAATATTACAGTATAGAATCCCATTCATGTAAGGTACCCATCCCATCTAACAGAAAGTAACAGTATAGAATTCCATTCATGTAAGGTACCCATCCCATCTAACTGAATGTCACAGAATAGAATTCCATTCATGTAAGGTACCCATCCCATCTAACAGAATGTTACAGTATAGAATCCCATTCATGTAAGGTACCCATCCCATCTAACTGAATGTCACAGTATAGAATTCAATTCATGTAAGGTACCCATCCCAAATAACAGAAAGTAACAGTATAGAATTCCATTCATGTAAGGTACCCATCCCATCTAACAGAATGTCACAGTATAGAATTCCATTCATGTAAGGTACCCATCTCATCTAACAGAATGTTACAGTATAGAATCCCATTCATGTAAGGTACTCATCCCATCTAATAGAATGTAACAGTAAAGAATTCCATTCATCTAAGGTACCCATCCCATCTAGCAGAATGTTACAGTATAGAATCCCATTCATGTAAGGTACACATCCCATCTAACAGAAAGTCACAGTATAGAATTCTATTCATGTAAGGTACCCATCCCATCTAACTGAATGTCACAGAATAGAATTCCTTCATGTAAGGTACCCATCCCATCTAACAGAATGTTACAGTATAGTATCCCATTCATGTAAGGTACCCATCCCATCTAACTGAATGTCACAGTATAGAATTCCTTCATTTAAGGTACCATCCCATCTAACAGAATGTTACAGTATAGAATCCCATTCATGTAAGGTACCCATCCCATCTAACTGAATGTTACAGTATGGAATTCCATTTATGTAAGGTACCCATCCCATCTAACAGAATGTTACAGTATAGAATCCCATTCATGTAAGGTACCTATCCCATCTAACAGAATGTTACAGTATAGAATCCCATTCATGTAAGGTACCCATCCCATCTAACAGAAAGTCACAGTATAGAATTCCATTCATGTAAGGTACCCATCCCATCTAACTGAATGTCACAGTATAGAATTCCATTCATGTAAGGTACCCATCCCATCTAACAGAATGTTACAGTATAGAATCCCATTCATGTAAGGTACCCATCCCATCTAACTGAATGTCACAGTATAGAATTCCATTCATGTAAGGTACCCATCCCTTCTAACTGAATGTCACAGTATAGAATTCCTTCATGTAAGGTACCCATCCCATCTAACAGAATGTTACAGTATAGTATCCCATTCATGTAAGGTACCCATCCCATCTAACTGAATGTCACAATATAGAATTCCTTCATGTAAGGTACCCATCCCATCTAACAGAATGTTACAGTATAGAATCCCATTCATGTAAGGTACCCATCCTATCTAACTGAATGTTACAGTACAGAATTCCATTTATGTAAGGTACCCATCCCATCTAACAGAATGTTACAGTATAGAATCCCATTCATGTAAGGTACCCATCCCATCTAACAGAATGTTACAGTATAGAATCCCATTCATGTAAGGTACCCATCCCATCTAACAGAAAGTCACAGTATAGAATTCCATTCATGTAAGGTACCCATCCCATCTAGCAGAATGTTACAGTATAGAATCCCATTCATGTAAGGTACACATCCCATCTAACCGAAAGTCACAGTATAGAATTCTATTCATGTAAGGTACCCATCCCATCTAACTGAATGTCACAGTATAGAATTCCTTCATGTAAGGTACCCATCCCATCTAACAGAATGTTACAGTATAGTATCCCATTCATGTAAGGTACCCATCCCATCTAACAGAATGTTACAGTAAAGAATCCCATTCATGTAAGGTACCCTTCCCATCAAACAGAAAGTAACATTATAGAATTCCATTCATGTAAGGTACCCATCCCATCTAACTGAATGTCACAGTATAGAATTCCATTCATGTAAGGTACCCATCCCATCTAACAGAATGTTACAGTATAGAATCCCATTCATGTAAGGTACCCATCCCATCTAACAGAATGTTACAGTATAGTATCCCATTCATGTAAGGTACCCATCCCATCTAACTGAATGTCACAGTATAGAATTCCTTCATGTAAGGTACACATCCCATCTAACAGAAAGTCACAGTATAGAATTATATTCATGTAAGGTACCCATCCCATCTAACTGAATGTCACAGTATAGAATTCCTTCATGTAAGGTACCCATCCCATCTAACAGAATGTTACAGTATAGTATCCCATTCATGTAAGGTACCCATCCCATCTAATAGAATGTAACAGTAAAGAATTCCATTCATCTAAGGTACCCATCCCATCTAGCAGAATGTTACAGTATAGAATCCCATTCATGTAAGGTACACATCCCATCTAACAGAAAGTCACAGTATAGAATTCTATTCATGTAAGGTACCCATCCCATCTAACTGAATGTCACAGAATAGAATTCCTTCATGTAAGGTACCCATCCCATCTAACAGAATGTTACAGTATAGTATCCCATTCATGTAAGGTACCCATCCCATCTAACTGAATGTCACAGTATAGAATTCCTTCATTTAAGGTACCCATCCCATCTAACAGAATGTTACAGTATAGAATCCCATTCATGTAAGGTACCCATCCCATCTAACTGAATGTTACAGTATGGAATTCCATTTATGTAAGGTACCCATCCCATCTAACAGAATGTTACAGTATAGAATCCCATTCATGTAAGGTACCTATCCCATCTAACAGAATGTTACAGTATAGAATCCCATTCATGTAAGGTACCCATCCCATCTAACAGAAAGTCACAGTATAGAATTCCATTCATGTAAGGTACCCATCCCATCTAACTGAATGTCACAGTATAGAATTCCATTCATGTAAGGTACCCATCCCATCTAACAGAATGTTACAGTATAGAATCCCATTCATGTAAGGTACCCATCCCATCTAACTGAATGTCACAGTATAGAATTCCATTCATGTAAGGTACCCATCCCTTCTAACTGAATGTCACAGTATAGAATTCCTTCATGTAAGGTACCCATCCCATCTAACAGAATGTTACAGTATAGTATCCCATTCATGTAAGGTACCCATCCCATCTAACTGAATGTCACAATATAGAATTCCTTCATGTAAGGTACCCATCCCATCTAACAGAATGTTACAGTATAGAATCCCATTCATGTAAGGTACCCATCCTATCTAACTGAATGTTACAGTACAGAATTCCATTTATGTAAGGTACCCATCCCATCTAACAGAATGTTACAGTATAGAATCCCATTCATGTAAGGTACCCATCCCATCTAACAGAATGTTACAGTATAGAATCCCATTCATGTAAGGTACCCATCCCATCTAACAGAAAGTCACAGTATAGAATTCCATTCATGTAAGGTACCCATCCCATCTAGCAGAATGTTACAGTATAGAATCCCATTCATGTAAGGTACACATCCCATCTAACCGAAAGTCACAGTATAGAATTCTATTCATGTAAGGTACCCATCCCATCTAACTGAATGTCACAGTATAGAATTCCTTCATGTAAGGTACCCATCCCATCTAACAGAATGTTACAGTATAGTATCCCATTCATGTAAGGTACCCATCCCATCTAACAGAATGTTACAGTAAAGAATCCCATTCATGTAAGGTACCCTTCCCATCAAACAGAAAGTAACATTATAGAATTCCATTCATGTAAGGTACCCATCCCATCTAACTGAATGTCACAGTATAGAATTCCATTCATGTAAGGTACCCATCCCATCTAACAGAATGTTACAGTATAGAATCCCATTCATGTAAGGTACCCATCCCATCTAACAGAATGTTACAGTATAGTATCCCATTCATGTAAGGTACCCATCCCATCTAACTGAATGTCACAGTATAGAATTCCTTCATGTAAGGTACACATCCCATCTAACAGAAAGTCACAGTATAGAATTCTATTCATGTAAGGTACCCATCCCATCTAACTGAATGTCACAGTATAGAATTCCTTCATGTAAGGTACCCATCCCATCTAACAGAATGTTACAGTATAGTATCCCATTCATGTAAGGTACCCATCCCATCTAACTGAATGTCACAATATAGAATTCCTTCATGTAAGGTACCCATCCCATCTAACAGAATGTTACAGTATAGAATCCCATTCATGTAAGGTACCCATCCCATCTAACTGAATGTCACAGTATAGAATTCCATTCATGTAAGGTACCCATCCCATCTAACAGAATGTTACAGTATAGAATCCCATTCATGTAAGGTACCCATCCCATCTAACTGAATGTCACAGTATAGAATTCCATTCATGTAAGGTACCCATCCCTTCTAACTGAATGTCACAGTATAGAATTCCTTCATGTAAGGTACCCATCCCATCTAACAGAATGTTACAGTATAGTATCCCATTCATGTAAGGTACCCATCCCATCTAACTGAATGTCACAATATAGAATTCCTTCATGTAAGGTACCCATCCCATCTAACAGAATGTTACAGTATAGAATCCCATTCATGTAAGGTACCCATCCTATCTAACTGAATGTTACAGTACAGAATTCCATTTATGTAAGGTACCCATCCCATCTAACAGAATGTTACAGTATAGAATCCCATTCATGTAAGGTACCCATCCCATCTAACAGAATGTTACAGTATAGAATCCCATTCATGTAAGGTACCCATCCCATCTAACAGAAAGTCACAGTATAGAATTCCATTCATGTAAGGTACCCATCCCATCTAGCAGAATGTTACAGTATAGAATCCCATTCATGTAAGGTACACATCCCATCTAACCGAAAGTCACAGTATAGAATTCTATTCATGTAAGGTACCCATCCCATCTAACTGAATGTCACAGTATAGAATTCCTTCATGTAAGGTACCCATCCCATCTAACAGAATGTTACAGTATAGTATCCCATTCATGTAAGGTACCCATCCCATCTAACAGAATGTTACAGTAAAGAATCCCATTCATGTAAGGTACCCTTCCCATCAAACAGAAAGTAACATTATAGAATTCCATTCATGTAAGGTACCCATCCCATCTAACTGAATGTCACAGTATAGAATTCCATTCATGTAAGGTACCCATCCCATCTAACAGAATGTTACAGTATAGAATCCCATTCATGTAAG
The DNA here is from genome assembly GCF_040938575.1 of Ambystoma mexicanum. NCBI lineage: Eukaryota > Metazoa > Chordata > Amphibia > Caudata > Ambystomatidae > Ambystoma > Ambystoma mexicanum. The sequence continues at coordinate 363,645 of NW_027182344.1, read as the reverse complement.
GTACCCATCCCATCTAACAGAATGTTACAGTATAGTATCCCATTCATGTAAGGTACCCATCCCATCTAACTGAATGTCACAGTATAGAATTCCTTCATGTAAGGTACACATCCCATCTAACAGAAAGTCACAGTATAGAATTCTATTCATGTAAGGTACCCATCCCATCTAACTGAATGTCACAGTATAGAATTCCTTCATGTAAGGTACCCATCCCATCTAACAGAATGTTACAGTATAGTATCCCATTCATGTAAGGTACCCATCCCATCTAACTGAATGTCACAGTATAGAATCCATTCATGTAAGGTACCCATCCCATCTAACAGAATGTTACAGTATAGAATCCCATTCATGTAAGGTACCCATCCCATCTAACTGAATGTTACAGTATAGAATTCCATTTATGTAAGGTACCCATCCCATCTAACAGAATGTTACAGTATAGAATCCCATTCATGTAAGGTACCCATCCCATCTAACAGAATGTTACAGTATAGAATCCCATTCATGTAAGGTACCCATCCCATCTAACAGAAAGTCACAGTATAGAATTCCATTCATGTAAGGTACCCATCCCATCTAACTGAATGTCACAGTATAGAATTCCATTCATGTAAGGTACCCATCCCATCTAACAGAATGTTACAGTATAGAATCCCATTCATCTAAGGTACCCATCCCATCTAACTGAATGTCACAGTATAGAATTCCATTCATGTAAGGTACCCATCCCATCTAACTGAATGTTACAGTATAGAATCCCATTCATGTAAGGTACCCATCCCATCTAACAGAATGTTACAGTATAGAATCCCATTCATGTAAGGTACCCATCCCATCTAACAGAAAGTCACAGTATAGAATTCCATTCATGTAAGGTACCCATCCCATCTAACAGAATGTTACAGTATAGAATCCCATTCATGTAAGGTACCCATCCCATCTAACTGAATGTCACAGTATAGAATTCCATTAATGTAAGGTACCCATCCCATCTAACTGAATGTCACAGTATAGAATTCCATTCATGTAAGGTACCCATCCCATCTAACTGAATGTCACAGTATAGAATTCCATTCATGTAAGGTACCCATCCCATCTAACAGAATGTCACAGTATAGAATTCCATTCATGTAAGTTACCCATCCCATCTAACAGAATGTTACAGTATAGAATCCCATTCATGTAAGGTACCCATCCCATCTAACTGAATGTCACAGTATAGACTTCCATTCATGTAAGGTACCCATCCCATCTAACTGAATGTCACAGTATAGAATTCCATTCATGTAAGGTACCCATCCCATCTAACAGAATGTCACAGTATAGAATCCCATTCATGTAAGGTACCCATCACATCTAACAGAATGTTACAGTAAAGAATCCCATTCATGTAAGGTACCCATCCCATCTAACAGAAAGTAACATTATAGAATTCCATTCATGTAAGGTACCCATCCCATCTAACTGAATGTCACAGTATAGAATTCCATTCATGTAAGGTACCCATCCCATCTAACAGAATATTACAGTATAGAATCCCATTCATGTAAGGTACCCATCCCATCTAACAGAAAGTAACAGTATAGAATTCCATTCATGTAAGGTACCCATCCCATCTAACAGAAAGTAACATTATAGAATTCCATTCATGTAAGGTACCTATCCCATCTAACTGATTGTCACAGTATAGAATTCCATTCATGTAAGGTACCCATCCCATCTAACAGAATATTACAGTATAGAATCCCATTCATGTAAGGTACCCATCCCATCTAACAGAAAGTAACAGTATAGAATTCCATTCATGTAAGGTACCCATCCCATCTAACTGAATGTCACAGAATAGAATTCCATTCATGTAAGGTACCCATCCCATCTAACAGAATGTTACAGTATAGAATCCCATTCATGTAAGGTACCCATCCCATCTAACTGAATGTCACAGTATAGAATTCAATTCATGTAAGGTACCCATCCCAAATAACAGAAAGTAACAGTATAGAATTCCATTCATGTAAGGTACCCATCCCATCTAACAGAATGTCACAGTATAGAATTCCATTCATGTAAGGTACCCATCTCATCTAACAGAATGTTACAGTATAGAATCCCATTCATGTAAGGTACTCATCCCATCTAATAGAATGTAACAGTAAAGAATTCCATTCATCTAAGGTACCCATCCCATCTAGCAGAATGTTACAGTATAGAATCCCATTCATGTAAGGTACACATCCCATCTAACAGAAAGTCACAGTATAGAATTCTATTCATGTAAGGTACCCATCCCATCTAACTGAATGTCACAGAATAGAATTCCTTCATGTAAGGTACCCATCCCATCTAACAGAATGTTACAGTATAGTATCCCATTCATGTAAGGTACCCATCCCATCTAACTGAATGTCACAGTATAGAATTCCTTCATTTAAGGTACCCATCCCATCTAACAGAATGTTACAGTATAGAATCCCATTCATGTAAGGTACCCATCCCATCTAACTGAATGTTACAGTATGGAATTCCATTTATGTAAGGTACCCATCCCATCTAACAGAATGTTACAGTATAGAATCCCATTCATGTAAGGTACCTATCCCATCTAACAGAATGTTACAGTATAGAATCCCATTCATGTAAGGTACCCATCCCATCTAACAGAAAGTCACAGTATAGAATTCCATTCATGTAAGGTACCCATCCCATCTAACTGAATGTCACAGTATAGAATTCCATTCATGTAAGGTACCCATCCCATCTAACAGAATGTTACAGTATAGAATCCCATTCATGTAAGGTACCCATCCCATCTAACTGAATGTCACAGTATAGAATTCCATTCATGTAAGGTACCCATCCCATCTAACTGAATGTCACAGTATAGAATTCCATTTATGTAAGGTACCCATCCCATCTAACAGAATGTTACAGTATAGAATCCCATTAATGTAAGGTACCCATCCCATCTAACAGAATGTTACAGTATAGAATCCCATTCATGTAAGGTACCCATCCCATCTAACAGAAAGTCACAGTATAGAATTCCATTCATGTAAGGTACCCATCCCATCTAACAGAATGTTACAGTATAGAATCCCATTCATGTAAGGTACCCATCCCATCTAACTGAATGTTACAGTATAGAATTCCATTCATGTAAGGTACCCATCCCATCTAACAGAATGTCACAGTATAGAATCCCATTCATGTAAGGTACCCATCCCATCTAACAGAATGTTACAGTAAAGAATCCCATTCATGTAAGGTACCCATCCCATCTAACTGAATGTCACAGTATAGAATTCCATTCATGTAAGGTACCCATCCCATCTAACAGAAAGTCACAGTATAGAATTCCATTCATGTAAGGTACCCATCCCATCTAACAGAATATTACAGTATAGAATCTCATTCATGTAAGGTACCCATCCCATCTAACAGAAAGTAACAGTATAGAATTCCATTCATGTAAGGTACCCATCCCATCTAACTGAATGTCACAGAATAGAATTCCATTCATGTAAGGTACCCATCCCATCTAACAGAATGTTACAGTATAGAATCCCATTCATGTAAGGTACCCATCCCATCTAACTGAATGTCACAGTATAGAATTCCATTCATGTAAGGTACCCATCCCAAATAACAGAAAGTAACAGTATAGAATTCCATTCATGTAAGGTACCCATCCCATCTAACAGAATGTCACAGTATAGAATTCCATTCATGTAAGGTACCCATCTCATCTAACAGAATGTTACAGTATAGAATCCCATTCATGTAAGGTACCCATCCCATCTAACAGAAAGTCACAGTATAGAATTCCATTCATGTAAGGTACCCATCCCATCTAACTGAATGTCACAGTATAGAATTCCATTCATGTAAGGTACCCATCCCATCTAACAGAATGTTACAGTATAGAATCCCATTCATGTAAGGTACCCATCCCATCTAACTGAATGTCACAGTATAGAATTCCATTCATGTAAGGTACCCATCCCATCTAACTGAATGTCACAGTATAGAATTCCATTTATGTAAGGTACCCATCCCATCTAACAGAATGTTACAGTATAGAATCCCATTAATGTAAGGTACCCATCCCATCTAACAGAATGTTACAGTATAGAATCCCATTCATGTAAGGTACCCATCCCATCTAACAGAAAGTCACAGTATAGAATTCCATTCATGTAAGGTACCCATCCCATCTAACAGAATGTTACAGTATAGAATCCCATTCATGTAAGGTACCCATCCCATCTAACTGAATGTTACAGTATAGAATTCCATTCATGTAAGGTACCCATCCCATCTAACAGAATGTCACAGTATAGAATCCCATTCATGTAAGGTACCCATCCCATCTAACAGAATGTTACAGTAAAGAATCCCATTCATGTAAGGTACCCATCCCATCTAACTGAATGTCACAGTATAGAATTCCATTCATGTAAGGTACCCATCCCATCTAACAGAAAGTCACAGTATAGAATTCCATTCATGTAAGGTACCCATCCCATCTAACAGAATATTACAGTATAGAATCTCATTCATGTAAGGTACCCATCCCATCTAACAGAAAGTAACAGTATAGAATTCCATTCATGTAAGGTACCCATCCCATCTAACTGAATGTCACAGAATAGAATTCCATTCATGTAAGGTACCCATCCCATCTAACAGAATGTTACAGTATAGAATCCCATTCATGTAAGGTACCCATCCCATCTAACTGAATGTCACAGTATAGAATTCCATTCATGTAAGGTACCCATCCCAAATAACAGAAAGTAACAGTATAGAATTCCATTCATGTAAGGTACCCATCCCATCTAACAGAATGTCACAGTATAGAATTCCATTCATGTAAGGTACCCATCTCATCTAACAGAATGTTACAGTATAGAATCCCATTCATGTAAGGTACTCATCCCATCTAATAGAATGTAACAGTAAAGAATTCCATTCATGTAAGGTACCCATCCCATCTAGCAGAATGTTACAGTATAGAATCCCATTCATGTAAGGTACACATCCCATCTAACCGAAAGTCACAGTATAGAATTCTATTCATGTAAGGTACCCATCCCTTCTAACTGAATGTCACAGTATAGAATTCCTTCATGTAAGGTACCCATCCCATCTAACAGAATGTTACAGTATAGTATCCCATTCATGTAAGGTACCCATCCCATCTAACTGAATGTCACAGTATAGAATTCCTTCATGTAAGGTACCCATCCCATCTAACAGAATGTTACAGTATAGAATCCCATTCATGTAAGGTACCCATCCCATCTAACTGAATGTTACAGTACAGAATTCCATTTATGTAAGGTACCCATCCCATCTAACAGAATGTTACAGTATAGAATCCCATTCATGTAAGGTACCCATCCCATCTAACAGAATGTTACAGTATAGAATCCCATTCATGTAAGGTACCCATCCCATCTAACAGAAAGTCACAGTATAGAATTCCATTCATGTAAGGTACCCATCCCATCTAGCAGAATGTTACAGTATAGAATCCCATTCATGTAAGGTACACATCCCATCTAACCGAAAGTCACAGTATAGAATTCTATTCATGTAAGGTACCCATCCCATCTAACTGAATGTCACAGTATAGAATTCCTTCATGTAAGGTACCCATCCCATCTAACAGAATGTTACAGTATAGTATCCCATTCATGTAAGGTACCCATCCCATATAACTGAATGTCACAGTATAGAATTCCTTCATGTAAGGTACCCATCCCATCTAACAGAATGTTACAGTATAGAATCCCATTCATGTAAGGTACCCATCCCATCTAACTGAATTTTACAGTACAGAATTCCATTTATGTAAGGTACCCATCCCATCTAACAGAATGTTGCAGTATAGAATCCCATTCATGTAAGGTACCCATCCCATCTAACAGAATGTTACAGTATAGAATCCCATTCATGTAAGGTACCCATCCCATCTAACAGAAAGTCACAGTATAGAATTCCATTCATGTAAGGTACCCATCCCATCTAACTGAATGTCACAGTATAGAATTCCATTCATATAAGGTACCCACCCCATCTAACAGAATGTTACAGTATAGAATCCCATTCATGTAAGGTACCCATCCCATCAAACTGAATGTCACAGTATAGAATTCCATTCATGTAAGGTAACCATCCCATCTAACTGAATGTCACAGTATAGAATTCCATTCATGTAAGGTACCCATCCCATCTAACAGAATGCCACAGTATAGAATCCCATTCATGTAAGGTACCCATCCCATCTAACAGAATGTTACAGTAAAGAATCCCATTCATGTAAGGTACCCTTCCCATCAAACAGAAAGTAACATTATAGAATTCCATTCATGTAAGGTACCCATCCCATCTAACTGAATGTCACAGTATAGAATTCCATTCATGTAAGGTACCCATCCCATCTAACAGAATGTTACAGTATAGAATCCCATTCATGTAAGGTACCCATCCCATCTAACAGAATGTTACAGTATAGTATCCCATTCATGTAAGGTACCCATCCCATCTAACTGAATGTCACAGTATAGAATTCCTTCATGTAAGGTACACATCCCATCTAACAGAAAGTCACAGTATAGAATTCTATTCATGTAAGGTACCCATCCCATCTAACTGAATGTCACAGTATAGAATTCCTTCATGTAAGGTACCCATCCCATCTAACAGAATGTTACAGTATAGTATCCCATTCATGTAAGGTACCCATCCCATCTAACTGAATGTCACAGTATAGAATCCATTCATGTAAGGTACCCATCCCATCTAACAGAATGTTACAGTATAGAATCCCATTCATGTAAGGTACCCATCCCATCTAACTGAATGTTACAGTATAGAATTCCATTTATGTAAGGTACCCATCCCATCTAACAGAATGTTACAGTATAGAATCCCATTCATGTAAGGTACCCATCCCATCTAACAGAATGTTACAGTATAGAATCCCATTCATGTAAGGTACCCATCCCATCTAACAGAAAGTCACAGTATAGAATTCCATTCATGTAAGGTACCCATCCCATCTAACTGAATGTCACAGTATAGAATTCCATTCATGTAAGGTACCCATCCCATCTAACAGAATGTTACAGTATAGAATCCCATTCATCTAAGGTACCCATCCCATCTAACTGAATGTCACAGTATAGAATTCCATTCATGTAAGGTACCCATCCCATCTAACTGAATGTTACAGTATAGAATCCCATTCATGTAAGGTACCCATCCCATCTAACAGAATGTTACAGTATAGAATCCCATTCATGTAAGGTACCCATCCCATCTAACAGAAAGTCACAGTATAGAATTCCATTCATGTAAGGTACCCATCCCATCTAACAGAATGTTACAGTATAGAATCCCATTCATGTAAGGTACCCATCCCATCTAACTGAATGTCACAGTATAGAATTCCATTCATGTAAGGTACCCATCCCATCTAACTGAATGTCACAGTATAGAATTCCATTCATGTAAGGTACCCATCCCATCTAACAGAATGTCACAGTATAGAATCCCATTCATGTAAGGTACCCATCCCATCTAACAGAATGTTACAGTAAAGAATCCCATTCATGTAAGGTACCCTTCCCATCTAACAGAAAGTAACATTATAGAATTCCATTCATGTAAGGTACCCATCCCATCTAACTGAATGTCACAGTATAGAATTCCATTCATGTAAGGTACCCATCCCATCTAACAGAATGTCACAGTATAGAATCCCATTCATGTAAGGTACCCATCCCATCTAACTGAATGTCACAGTATAGAATTCCATTCATGTAAGGTACCCATCCCATCTAACAGAAAGTCACAGTATAGAATTCCATTCATGTAAGGTACCCATCTCATCTAACAGAATGTCACAGTATAGAATTCCATTCATCTATGGTACCCATCCCATCTAACAGAATGTTACAGTATAGAATCCCATTCATGTAAGGTACCCATCCCATCTAACAGAATGTTACAGTATAGAATCCATTTCATGTAAGGTACCCATCTCACCTAACAGAATGTCACAGTATAGAATTCCATTCATGTAAGGTACCCATCCCATCTAACAGAATTTCACAGTATAGAATCCATTCATGGAATGTACCCATCCCATCTAACGGAATGTTACAGTATAGAATCCCATTATCCCATTCATGTAAGGTACCCATCCCATCTAACAGAAAGTCACAGTATAGAATTCCATTCATGTAAGGTACCCATCCCATCTAACTGAATGTCACAGTATAGAATTCCTTCATGTAAGGTACCCATCCCATCTAACAGAATGTTACAGTATAGAATCCCATTCATGTAAGGTACCCATTCCATCTAACTGAATGTCACAGTATAGAATTTCATTCATGTAAGGTACCCATCCCATCTAACAGAATGTTACAGTATAGAATCCCATTCATGTAAGGTACCCATCCCATCTAACAAAATGTTACAGTATAGACTTCCATTCATGTAAGGTACCCATCCCATCTAACAGAAATTCACAGTATAGAATTATATTCATGCAAGGTACCCATCCCATCTAACTGAATGTCACAGTATAGAATTCCATTCGTGTAAGGTACCCATCCCATCTAACAGAATGTTACAGTATAGAATCCCATTCATGTAAGGTACCCATCCCATCTAACGGAATGTTACAGTATAGAATCCCATTATCCCATTCATGTAAGGTACCCATCCCATCTAACAGAAAGTCACAGTATAGAATTCCATTCATGTAAGGTACCCATCCCATCTAACTGAATGTCACAGTATAGAATTCCTTCATGTAAGGTACCCATCCCATCTAACAGAATGTTACAGTATAGAATCTCATTCATGTAAGGTACCCATCCCATCTAACTGAATGTCAGAGTATAGAATTTCATTCATGTAAGGTACCCATCCCATCTAACAGAATGTTACAGTATAGAATCCCATTCATGTAAGGTACCCATCCCATCTAACAAAATGTTACAGTATAGAATTCCATTCATGTAAGGTACCCATCCCATCTAACAGAAAGTCACAGTATAGAATTATATTCATGTAAGGTACCCATCCCATCTAACTGAATGTCACAGTATAGAATTCCATTCGTGTAAGGTACCCATCCCATCTAACAGAATGTTACAGTATAGAATCCCATTCGTGTAAGGTACCCATCCCATCTAACAGAAAGTCACAGTATAGAATTCTATTCATGTAAGGTACCCATCCCATCTAACTGAATGTTACAGTACAGAATTCCATTTATGTAAGGTACCCATCCCATCTAACAGAATGTTACAGTATAGAATCCCATTCATGTAAGGTACCCATCCCATCTAACAGAATGTTACAGTATAGAATCCCATTCATGTAAGGTACCCATCCCATCTAACAGAAAGTCACAGTATAGAATTCCATTCATGTAAGGTACCCATCCCATCTAACTGAATGTCACAGTATAGAATTCCATTCATGTAAGGTACCCATCCCATCTAACAGAATGTTACAGTATAGAATCCCATTCATGTAAGGTACCCATCCCATCTAACTGAATGTCACAGTATAGAATTCCATTCATGTAAGGTACCCATCCCATCTAATTGAATGTCACAGTACAGAATTCCATTTATGTAAGGTACCCATCCCATCTAACAGAATGTTCCAGTATAGAATCCCATTCATGTAAGGTACCCATCCCATCTAACAGAATGTTACAGTATAGAATCCCATTCATGTAAGGTACCCATCCCATCTAACAGAAAGTCACAGTATAGAATTCCATTCATGTAAGGTACCCATCCCATCTAACAGAATGTTACAGTATAGAATCCCATTCATGTAAGGTACACATCCCATCTAACAGAAAGTCACAGTATAGAATTCTATTCATGTAAGGTACCCATCCCATCTAACTGAATGTCACAGTATAGAATTCCTTCATGTAAGGTACCCATCCCATCTAACAGAATGTTACAGTATAGTATCCCATTCATGTAAGGTACCCATCCCATCTAACTGAATGTCACAGTATAGAATCCATTCATGTAAGGTACCCATCCCATCTAACAGAATGTTACAGTATAGAATCCCATTCATGTAAGGTACCCATCCCATCTAACTGAATGTTACAGTATAGAATTCCATTTATGTAAGGTACCCATCCCATCTAACAGAATGTTACAGTATAGAATCCCATTCATGTAAGGTACCCATCCCATCTAACAGAATGTTACAGTATAGAATCCCATTCATGTAAGGTACCCATCCCATCTAACAGAAATTCACAGTATAGAATTCCATTCATGTAAGGTACCCATCCCATCTAACTGAATGTCACAGTATAGAATTCCATTCATGTAAGGTACCCATCCCATCTAACAGAATGTTACAGTATAGAATCCCATTCATCTAAGGTACCCATCCCATCTAACTGAATGTCACAGTATAGAATTCCATTCATGTAAGGTACCCATCCCATCTAACTGAATGTTACAGTATAGAATCCCATTCATGTAAGGTACCCATCCCATCTAACAGAATGTTACAGTATAGAATCCCATTCATGTAAGGTACCCATCCCATCTAACAGAAAGTCACAGTATAGAATTCCATTCATGTAAGGTACCCATCCCATCTAACAGAATGTTACAGTATAGAATCCCATTCATGTAAGGTACCCATCCCATCTAACTGAATGTCACAGTATAGAATTCCATTCATGTAAGGTACCCATCCCATCTAACTGAATGTCACAGTATAGAATTCCATTCATGTAAGGTACCCATCCCATCTAACAGAATGTCACAGTATAGAATCCCATTCATGTAAGGTACCCATCCCATCTAACAGAATGTTACCGTAAAGAATCCCATTCATGTAAGGTACCCTTCCCATCTAACAGAAAGTAACATTATAGAATTCCATTCATGTAAGGTACCCATCCCATCTAACTGAATGTCACAGTATAGAATTCCATTCATGTAAGGTACCCATCCCATCTAACAGAATGTCACAGTATAGAATCCCATTCATGTAAGGTACCCATCCCATCTAACTGAATGTCACAGTATAGAATTCCATTCATGTAAGGTACCCATCCCATCTAACAGAAAGTCACAGTATAGAATTCCATTCATGTAAGGTACCCATCTCATCTAACAGAATGTCACAGTATAGAATTCCATTCATCTATGGTACCCATCCCATCTAACAGAATGTTACAGTATAGAATCCCATTCATGTAAGGTACCCATCCCATCTAACAGAATGTTACAGTATAGAATCCATTTCATGTAAGGTACCCATCTCACCTAACAGAATGTCACAGTATAGAATTCCATTCATGTAAGGTACCCATCCCATCTAACAGAATTTCACAGTATAGAATCCATTCATGGAATGTACCCATCCCATCTAACGGAATGTTACAGTATAGAATCCCATTATCCCATTCATGTAAGGTACCCATCCCATCTAACAGAAAGTCACAGTATAGAATTCCATTCATGTAAGGTACCCATCCCATCTAACTGAATGTCACAGTATAGAATTCCTTCATGTAAGGTACCCATCCCATCTAACAGAATGTTACAGTATAGAATCCCATTCATGTAAGGTACCCATTCCATCTAACTGAATGTCACAGTATAGAATTTCATTCATGTAAGGTACCCATCCCATCTAACAGAATGTTACAGTATAGAATCCCATTCATGTAAGGTACCCATCCCATCTAACAAAATGTTACAGTATAGACTTCCATTCATGTAAGGTACCCATCCCATCTAACAGAAATTCACAGTATAGAATTATATTCATGCAAGGTACCCATCCCATCTAACTGAATGTCACAGTATAGAATTCCATTCGTGTAAGGTACCCATCCCATCTAACAGAATGTTACAGTATAGAATCCCATTCATGTAAGGTACCCATCCCATCTAACGGAATGTTACAGTATAGAATCCCATTATCCCATTCATGTAAGGTACCCATCCCATCTAACAGAAAGTCACAGTATAGAATTCCATTCATGTAAGGTACCCATCCCATCTAACTGAATGTCACAGTATAGAATTCCTTCATGTAAGGTACCCATCCCATCTAACAGAATGTTACAGTATAGAATCTCATTCATGTAAGGTACCCATCCCATCTAACTGAATGTCAGAGTATAGAATTTCATTCATGTAAGGTACCCATCCCATCTAACAGAATGTTACAGTATAGAATCCCATTCATGTAAGGTACCCATCCCATCTAACAAAATGTTACAGTATAGAATTCCATTCATGTAAGGTACCCATCCCATCTAACAGAAAGTCACAGTATAGAATTATATTCATGTAAGGTACCCATCCCATCTAACTGAATGTCACAGTATAGAATTCCATTCGTGTAAGGTACCCATCCCATCTAACAGAATGTTACAGTATAGAATCCCATTCGTGTAAGGTACCCATCCCATCTAACAGAAAGTCACAGTATAGAATTCTATTCATGTAAGGTACCCATCCCATCTAACTGAATGTTACAGTACAGAATTCCATTTATGTAAGGTACCCATCCCATCTAACAGAATGTTACAGTATAGAATCCCATTCATGTAAGGTACCCATCCCATCTAACAGAATGTTACAGTATAGAATCCCATTCATGTAAGGTACCCATCCCATCTAACAGAAAGTCACAGTATAGAATTCCATTCATGTAAGGTACCCATCCCATCTAACTGAATGTCACAGTATAGAATTCCATTCATGTAAGGTACCCATCCCATCTAACAGAATGTTACAGTATAGAATCCCATTCATGTAAGGTACCCATCCCATCTAACTGAATGTCACAGTATAGAATTCCATTCATGTAAGGTACCCATCCCATCTAATTGAATGTCACAGTACAGAATTCCATTTATGTAAGGTACCCATCCCATCTAACAGAATGTTCCAGTATAGAATCCCATTCATGTAAGGTACCCATCCCATCTAACAGAATGTTACAGTATAGAATCCCATTCATGTAAGGTACCCATCCCATCTAACAGAAAGTTACAGTATAGAATTCCATTCATGTAAGGTACCCATCCCATCTAACAGAATGTTACAGTATAGAATCCCATTCATGTAAGGTACCCATCCCATCTAACTGAATGTCACAGTATAGAATTCCATTCATGTAAGGTACCCATCCCATCTAACTGAATGTCACAGTATAGAATTCCATTCATGTAAGGTACCCATCCCATCTAACAGAATGCCACAGTATAGAATCCCATTCATGTAAGGTACCCATCCCATCTAACATAATGTTACAGTAAAGAATCCCATTCATGTAAGGTACCCTTCCCATCTAACAGAAAGTAACATTATAGAATTCCATTCATGTAAGGTACCCATCCCATCTAAATGAATGTCACAGTATAGAATTCCATTCATGTAAGGTACCCATCCCATCTAACAGAATGTTACAGTATAGAATCCCATTCATGTAAGGTACCCATCCCATCTAACAGAATGTTACAGTATAGTATCCCATTCATGTAAGGTACCCATCCCATCTAACTGAATGTCACAGTATAGAATTCCTTCATGTAAGGTACACATCCCATCTAACAGAAAGTCACAGTATAGAATTCTATTCATGTAAAGTACCCATCCCATCTAACTGAATGTCACAGTATAGAATTCCTTCATGTAAGGTACCCATCCCATCTAACAGAATGTTACAGTATAGTATCCCATTCATGTAAGGTACCCATCCCATCTAACTGAATGTCACAGTATAGAATTCCTTAATGTAAGGTACCCATCCCATCTAACAGAATGTTACAGTATAGAATCCCATTCATGTAAGGTACCCATCCCATCTAACTGAATGTTACAGTATAGAATTCCATTTATGTAAGGTACCCATCCCATCTAACAGAATGTTACAGTATAGAATCCCATTCATGTAAGGTACCCATCCCATCTAACAGAATGTTACAGTATAGAATCCCATTCATGTAAGGTACCCATCCCATCTAACAGAAAGTCACAGTATAGAATTCCATTCATGTAAGGTACCCATCCCATCTAACTGAATGTCACAGTATAGAATTCCATTCATTTGAGGTACCCATCCCATCTAACAGAATGTTACAGTATAGAATCCCATTCATCTAAGGTACCCATCCCATCTAACTGAATGTCACAGTATAGAATTCCATTCATGTAAGGTACCCATCCCATCTAACTGAATGTCACAGTATAGAATTCCATTTATGTAAGGTACCCATCCCATCTAACTGAATGTCACAGTATAGAATTCCATTCATGTAAGGTACCCATCCCATCTAACAGAATGCCACAGTATAGAATCCCATTCATGTAAGGTACCCATCCCATCTAACATAATGTTACAGTAAAGAATCCCATTCATGTAAGGTACCCTTCCCATCTAACAGAAAGTAACATTATAGAATTCCATTCATGTAAGGTACCCATCCCATCTAAATGAATGTCACAGTATAGAATTCCATTCATGTAAGGTACCCATCCCATCTAACAGAATGTTACAGTATAGAATCCCATTCATGTAAGGTACCCATCCCATCTAACAGAATGTTACAGTATAGTATCCCATTCATGTAAGGTACCCATCCCATCTAACTGAATGTCACAGTATAGAATTCCTTCATGTAAGGTACACATCCCATCTAACAGAAAGTCACAGTATAGAATTCTATTCATGTAAAGTACCCATCCCATCTAACTGAATGTCACAGTATAGAATTCCTTCATGTAAGGTACCCATCCCATCTAACAGAATGTTACAGTATAGTATCCCATTCATGTAAGGTACCCATCCCATCTAACTGAATGTCACAGTATAGAATTCCTTAATGTAAGGTACCCATCCCATCTAACAGAATGTTACAGTATAGAATCCCATTCATGTAAGGTACCCATCCCATCTAACTGAATGTTACAGTATAGAATTCCATTTATGTAAGGTACCCATCCCATCTAACAGAATGTTACAGTATAGAATCCCATTCATGTAAGGTACCCATCCCATCTAACAGAATGTTACAGTATAGAATCCCATTCATGTAAGGTACCCATCCCATCTAACAGAAAGTCACAGTATAGAATTCCATTCATGTAAGGTACCCATCCCATCTAACTGAATGTCACAGTATAGAATTCCATTCATTTAAGGTACCCATCCCATCTAACAGAATGTTACAGTATAGAATCCCATTCATCTAAGGTACCCATCCCATCTAACTGAATGTCACAGTATAGAATTCCATTCATGTAAGGTACCCATCCCATCTAACTGAATGTCACAGTATAGAATTCCATTTATGTAAGGTACCCATCCCATCTAACAGAATGTTACAGTATAGAATCCCATTCATGTAAGGTACCCATCCCATCTAACAGAATGTTACAGTATAGAATCCCATTCATGTAAGGTACCCATCCCATCTAACAGAAAGTCACAGTATAGAATTCCATTCATGTAAGGTACCCATCCCATCTAACAGAATGTTACAGTATAGAATCCCATTCATGTAAGGTACCCATCCCATCTAACTGAATGTCACAGTATAGAATTCCATTCATGTAAGGTACCCATCCCATCTAACTGAATGTCACAGTATAGAATTCCATTCATGTAAGGTACCCATCCCATCTAACAGAATGTCACAGTATAGAATCCCATTCATGTAAGGTACCCATCCCATCTAACAGAATGTTACAGTAAAGAATCCCATTCATGTAAGGTACCCTTCCCATCTAACAGAAAGTAACATTATAGAATTCCATTCATGTAAGGTACCCATCCCATCTAACTGAATGTCACAGTATAGAATTCCATTCATGTAAGGTACCCATCCCATCTAACAGAATGTCACAGTATAGAATCCCATTCATGTAAGGTACCCATCCCATCTAACTGAATGTCACAGTATAGAATTCCATTCATGTAAGGTACCCATCCCATCTAACAGAAAGTCACAGTATATAATTCCATTCATGTAAGGTACCCATCCCATCTAACAGAATGTCACAGTATAGAATTCCATTCATCTATGGTACCCATCCCATCTAACAGAATGTTACAGCATAGAATCCCATTCATGTAAGGTACCCATCCCGTCTAACAGAATGTTACAGTATAGAATCCCATTCATGTAAGGTACCCATCTCACCTAACGGAATGTCACAGTATAGAATCCCATTCGTGTAAGGTACCCATCCCATCTAACAGAAAGTCACAGTATAGAATTCTATTCATGTAAGGTACCCATCCCATCTAACTGAATGTTACAGTACAGAATTCCATTTATGTAAGGTACCCATCCCATCTAACAGAATGTTACAGTATAGAATCCCATTCATGTAAGGTACCCATCCCATCTAACAGAATGTTACAGTATAGAATCCCATTCATGTAAGGTACCCATCCCATCTAACAGAATGTTACAGTATAGAATCCCATTCATGTAAGGTACCCATCCCATCTAACAGAAAGTCACAGTATAGAATTCCATTCATGTAAGGTACCCATCCCATCTAACAGAATGTTACAGTATAGAATCCCATTCATGTAAGGTACCCATCCCATCTAACTGAATGTCACAGTATAGAATTCCATTCATGTAAGGTACCCATCCCATCTAACTGAATGTCACAGTATAGAATTCCATTCATGTAAGGTACCCATCCCATCTAACATAATGTGACAGTAAAGAATCCCATTCATGTAAGGTACCCTTCCCATCTAACAGAAAGTAACATTATAGAATTCCATTCATGTAAGGTACCCATCCCATCTAACTGAATGTCACAGTATAGAATTCCATTCATGTAAGGTACCCATCCCATCTAACAGAATGTTACAGTATAGAATCCCATTCATGTAAGGTACCCATCCCATCTAACAGAATGTTACAGTATAGTATCCCATTCATGTAAGGTACCCATCCCATCTAACTGAATGTCACAGTATAGAATTCCTTCATGTAAGGTACACATCCCATCTAACAGAATGTCACAGTATAGAATTCTATTCATGTAAGGTACCCATCCCATCTAACTGAATGTCACAGTATAGAATTCCTTCATGTAAGGTACCCATCCCATCTAACAGAATGTTACAGTATAGTATCCCATTCATGTAAGGTACCCATCCCATCTAACTGAATGTCACAGTATAGAATTCCTTACTGTAAGGTACCCATCCCATCTAACAGAATGTTACAGTATAGAATCCCATTCATGTAAGGTACCCATCCCATCTAACTGAATGTTACAGTATAGAATTCCATTCATGTAAGGTACCCATCCCATCTAACAGAATGTTACAGCATAGAATCCCATTCATGTAAGGTACCCATCCCATCTAACAGAATGTTACAGTATAGAATCCCATTCATGTAAGGTACCCATCCGATCTAACAGAAAGTCACAGTATAGAATTCCATTCATGTAAGGTACCCATCCCATGTAACTGAATGTCACAGTATAGAATTCCATTCATGTAAGGAACCCATCCCATCTAACAGAATGTTACAGTATAGAATCCCATTCATCTAAGGTACCCATCCCATCTAACTGAATGTTACAGTATAGAATCCCATTCATCTAAGGTACCCATCCCATCTAACTGAATGTCACAGTATAGAATTCCATTTATGTAAGGTACCCATCCCATCTAACAGAATGTTACAGTATAGAATCCCATTCATGTAAGGTACCCATCCCATCTAACAGAATGTTACAGTATAGAATCCCATTCATGTAAGGTACCCATCCCATCTAACAGAAAGTCACAGTATAGAATTCCATTCATGTAAGGTACCCATCCCATCTAACAGAATGTTACAGTATAGAATCCCATTCATGTAAGGTACCCATCCCATCTAACTGAATGTCACAGTATAGAATTCCATTCATGTAAGGTACCCATCCCATCTAACTGAATGTCACAGTATAGAATCCCATTCATGTAAGGTACCCATCCCATCTAACAGAATGTTACAGTATAGAATCCCATTCATGTAAGGTACCCTTCCCATCTAACAGAAAGTAACATTATAGAAATCCATTCATGTAAGGTACCCATCCCATCTAACTGAATGTCACAGTATAGAATTCCATTCATGTAAGGTACCCATCCCATCTAACAGAATGTCACAGTATAGAATCCCATTCATGTAAGGTACCCATACCATCTAACTGAATGTCACAGTATAGAATTCCATTCATGTAAGGTACCCATCCCATCTAACAGAAAGTCACAGTATAGAATTCCATTCATGTAAGGTACCCATCCCATCTAACAGAATGTCACAGTATAGAATTCCATTCATCTATGGTACCCATCCCATCTAACAGAATGTTACAGTATAGAATCTCATTCATGTAAGGTACCCATCCCGTCTAACAGAATGTTACAGTATAGAATCCCATTCATGTAAGGTACCCATCTCACCTAACGGAATGTCACAGTATATAATTCCATTCATGTAAGGTACCCATCCCATCTAACAGAATTTCACAGTATAGAATCCATTCATGGAATGTACCCATCCCATCTAACGGAATGTTACAGTATAGAATCCCATTATCCCATTCATGTAAGGTACCCATCCCATCTAACAGAAAGTCACAGTATAGAATTCCATTCATGTAAGGTACCCATCCCATCTAACTGAATGTCACAGTATAGAATTCCTTCATGTAAGGTACCCATCCCATCTAACAGAATGTTACAGTATAGAATCCCATTCATGTAAGGTACCCATTCCATCTAACTGAATGTCACAGTATAGAATTTCATTCATGTAAGGTACCCATCCCATCTAACAGAATGTTACAGTATAGAATCCCATTCATGTAAGGTACCCATCCCATCTAACAAAATGTTACAGTATAGACTTCCATTCATGTAAGGTACCCATCCCATCTAACGGAATGTTACAGTATAGAATCCCATTATCCCATTCATGTAAGGTACCCATCCCATCTAACAGAAAGTCACAGTATAGAATTCCATTCATGTAAGGTACCCATCCCATCTAACTGAATGTCACAGTATAGAATTCCTTCATGTAAGGTACCCATCCCATCTAACAGAATGTTACAGTATAGAATCCCATTCATGTAAGGTACCCATCCCATCTAACTGAATGTCAGAGTATAGAATTTCATTCATGTAAGGTACCCATCCCATCTAACAGAATGTTACAGTATAGAATCCCATTCATGTAAGGTACCCATCCCATCTAACAAAATGTTACAGTATAGAATTCCATTCATGTAAGGTACCCATCCCATCTAACAGAAAGTCACAGTATAGAATTATATTCATGTAAGGTACCCATCCCATCTAACTGAATGTCACAGTATAGAATTCCATTTGTGTAAGGTACCCATCCCATCTAACTGAATGTCACAGTATAGAATTCCATTCGTGTAAGGTACCCATCCCATCTAACAGAATGTTACAGTATAGAATCCCATTCGTGTAAGGTACCCATCCCATCTAACAGAAAGTCACAGTATAGAATTCTATTCATGTAAGGTACCCATCCCATCTAACTGAATGTTACAGTATAGAATCCCATTCATGTAAGGTACCCATCCCATCTAACAGAAAGTCACAGTATAGAATTCCATTCATGTAATGTACCCATCCCATCTAACAGAAAGTCACAGTATAGAATTATATTCATGTAAGGTACCCATCCCATCTAACTGAATGTCACAGTATAGAATTCCATTTATGTAAGGTACCCATCCCATCTAACAGAATGTTACAGTATAGAATCCCATTCATGTAAGGTACCCATCCCATCTAACAGAAAGTCACAGTATAGAATTCCATTCATGGAATGTACCCATCCCATCTAACAGAAAGTCACAGTATAGAATTCTATTCATGTAAGGTACCCATCCCATCTAACTGAATGTTACAGTATAGAATCCCATTCATGTAAGGTACCCATCCCATCTAACTGAATGTCACAGTATAGAATTCCATTCATGTAAGGTACCCATCCCATCTAACAGAATGTTACAGTATAGAATACCATTCATGTAAGGTACCCATCCCATCTAACAGAATGTTACAGTATAGAATCCCATTCATGTAAGGTACCCATCCCATCTAACAAAGTCACAGTATAGAATTCCATTCATGTAAGGTACCCATCCCATCTAACTGAATGTCACAGTATAGACTTCCATTCATGTAAGGTACCCATCCCTTCTAACAGAATTTCACAGTATAGAATTCATTCATGGAATGTACCCATCCCATCTAACGGAATGTTACAGTATAGAATCCCATTATCCCATTCATGTAAGGTACCCATCCCATCTAACAGAAAGTCACAGTATAGAATTCCATTCATGTAAGGTACCCATCCCATCTAACTGAATGTCACAGTATAGAATTCCTTCATGTAAGGTACCCATCCCATCTAACAGAATGTTACAGTATAGAATCCCATTCATGTAAGGTACCCATTCCATCTAACTGAATGTCACAGTATAGAATTTCATTCATGTAAGGTACCCATCCCATCTAACAGAATGTTACAGTATAGAATCCCATTCATGTAAGGTACCCATCCCATCTAACAAAATGTTACAGTATAGACTTCCATTCATGTAAGGTACCCATCCCATCTAACAGGAAGTCACAGTATAGAATTATATTCATGCAAGGTACCCATCCCATCTAACTGAATGTCACAGTATAGAATTCCATTCGTGTAAGGTACCCATCCCATCTAACAGAATGTTACAGTATAGAATGCCATTCATGTAAGGTACCCATCCCATCTAACGGAATGTTACAGTATAGAATTCCTTCATGTAAGGTACCCATCCCATCTAACAGAATGTTACAGTATAGAATCCCATTCATGTAAGGTACCCATCCCATCTAACTGAATGTCAGAGTATAGAATTTCATTCATGTAAGGTACCCATCCCATCTAACAGAATGTTACAGTATAGAATCCCATTCATGTAAGGTACCCATCCCATCTAACAAAATGTTACAGTATAGAATTCCATTCATGTAAGGTACCCATCCCATCTAACAGAAAGTCACAGTATAGAATTATATTCATGTAAGGTACCCATCCCATCTAACTGAATGTCACAGTATAGAATTCCATTCGTGTAAGGTACCCATCCCATCTAACTGAATGTTACAGTATAGAATCCCATTCATGTAAGGTACCCATCTCACCTAACAGAATGTCACAGTATAGAATTCCATTCATGTAAGGTACCCATCCCATCTAACAGAATTTCACTGTATAGAATCCATTCATGGAATGTACCCATCCCATCTAACGGAATGTTACAGTAAAGAATCCCATTATCCCATTCATGTAAGGTACCCATCCCATCTAACAGAAAGTCACAGTATAGAATTCCATTCATGTAAGGTACCCATCCCATCTAACTGAATGTCACAGTATAGAATTCCTTCATGTAAGGTACCCATCCCATCTAACAGAATGTTACAGTATAGAATCCCATTCATGTAAGGTACCCATTCCATCTAACTGAATGTCACAGTATAGAATTTCATTCATGTAAGGTACCCATCCCATCTAACAGAATGTTACAGTATAGAATCCCATTCATGTAAGGTACCCATCCCATCTAACAAAATGTTACAGTATAGACTTCCATTCATGTAAGGTACCCATCCCATCTAACAGAAAGTCACAGTATAGAATTATATTCATGCAAGGTACCCATCCCATCTAACTGAATGTCACAGTATAGAATTCCATTCGTGTAAGGTACCCATCCCATCTAACAGAATGTTACAGTATAGAATCCCATTCATGTAAGGTACCCATCCCATCTAACGGAATGTTACAGTATAGAATCCCATTATCCCATTCATGTAAGGTACCCATCCCATCTAACAGAAAGTCACAGTATAGAATTCCATTCATGTAAGGTACCCATCCCATCTAACTGAATGTCACAGTATAGAATTCCTTCATGTAAGGTACCCATCCCATCTAACAGAATGTTACAGTATAGAATCCCATTCATGTAAGGTACCCATCCCATCTAACAGAAAGTCACAGTATAGAATTCCATTCATGTAAGGTACCCATCCCATCTAACAGAATGTTACAGTATAGAATCCCATTCATGTAAGGTACCCATCCCATCTAACTGAATGTCACAGTATAGAATTCCATTCATGTAAGGTACCCATCCCATCTAACTGAATGTCACAGTATAGAATTCCATTCATGTAAGGTACCCATCCCATCTAACAGAATGTCACAGTATAGAATCCCATTCATGTAAGGTACCCATCCCATCTAACAGAATGTTACAGTAAAGAATCCCATTCATGTAAGGTACCCTTCCCATCTAACAGAAAATAACATTATAGAATTCCATTCATGTAAGGTACCCATCCCATCTAACTGAATGTCACAGTATAGAATTCCATTCATGTAAGGTACCCATCCCATCTAACAGAATGTCACAGTATAGAATCCCATTCATGTAAGGTACCCATCCCATCTAACTGAATGTCACAGTATAGAATTCCATTCATGTAAGGTACCCATCCCATCTAACAGAAAGTCACAGTATAGAATTCCATTCATGTAAGGTACCCATCCCATCTAACAGAATGTCACAGTATAGAATTCCATTCATCTATGGTACCCATCCCATCTAACAGAATGTTACAGCATAGAATCCCATTCATGTAAGGTATCCATCCCGTCTAACAGAATGTTACAGTATAGAATCCCATTCATGTAAGGTACCCATCTCACCTAACGGAATGTCACAGTATAGAATCCCATTCGTGTAAGGTACCCATCCCATCTAACAGAAAGTCACAGTATAGAATTCTATTCATGTAAGGTACCCATCCCATCTAACTGAATGTTACAGTACAGAATTCCATTTATGTAAGGTACCCATCCCATCTAACAGAATGTTACAGTATAGAATCCCATTCATGTAAGGTACCCATCCCATCTAACAGAATGTTACAGTATAGAATCCCATTCATGTAAGGTACCCATCCCATCTAACAGAATGTTACAGTATAGAATCCCATTCATGTAAGGTACCCATCCCATCTAACAGAAAGTCACAGTATAGAATTCCATTCATGTAAGGTACCCATCCCATCTAACAGAATGTTACAGTATAGAATCCCATTCATGTAAGGTACCCATCCCATCTAACTGAATGTCACAGTATAGAATTCCATTCATGTAAGGTACCCATCCCATCTAACTGAATGTCACAGTATAGAATTCCATTCATGTAAGGTACCCATCCCATCTAACAGAATGCCACAGTATAGAATCCCATTCATGTAAGGTACCCATCCCATCTAACATAATGTGACAGTAAAGAATCCCATTCATGTAAGGTACCCTTCCCATCTAACAGAAAGTAACATTATAGAATTCCATTCATGTAAGGTACCCATCCCATCTAACTGAATGTCACAGTATAGAATTCCATTCATGTAAGGTACCCATCCCATCTAACAGAATGTTACAGTATAGAATCCCATTCATGTAAGGTAC
Source organism: Ambystoma mexicanum (assembly GCF_040938575.1). Classification (NCBI taxonomy): domain Eukaryota; kingdom Metazoa; phylum Chordata; class Amphibia; order Caudata; family Ambystomatidae; genus Ambystoma; species Ambystoma mexicanum. The sequence continues at coordinate 340,001 of NW_027182344.1, read as the reverse complement.
CCATCCCATCTAACAGAATGTTACAGTATAGTATCCCATTCATGTAAGGTACCCATCCCATCTAACTGAATGTCACAGTATAGAATTCCTTCATGTAAGGTACACATCCCATCTAACAGAATGTCACAGTATAGAATTCTATTCATGTAAGGTACCCATCCCATCTAACTGAATGTCACAGTATAGAATTCCTTCATGTAAGGTACCCATCCCATCTAACAGAATGTTACAGTATAGTATCCCATTCATGTAAGGTATCCATCCCATCTAACTGAATGTCACAGTATAGAATTCCTTACTGTAAGGTACCCATCCCATCTAACAGAATGTTACAGTATAGAATCCCATTCATGTAAGGTACCCATCCCATCTAACTGAATGTTACAGTATAGAATTCCATTTATGTAAGGTACCCATCCCATCTAACAGAATGTTACAGTATAGAATCCCATTCATGTAAGGTACCCATCCCATCTAACAGAATGTTACAGTATAGAATCCCATTCATGTAAGGTACCCATCCGATCTAACAGAAAGTCACAGTATAGAATTCCATTCATGTAAGGTACCCATCCCATCTAACTGAATGTCACAGTATAGAATTCCATTCATGTAAGGAACCCATCCCATCTAACAGAATGTTACAGTATAGAATCCCATTCATCTAAGGTACCCATCCCATCTAACTGAATGTCACAGTATAGAATTCCATTCATGTAAGGTACCCATCCCATCTAACTGAATGTCACAGTATAGAATTCCATTTATGTAAGGTACCCATCCCATCTAACAGAATGTTACAGTATAGAATCCCATTCATGTAAGGTACCCATCCCATCTAACAGAATGTTACAGTATAGAATCCCATTCATGTAAGGTACCCATCCCATCTAACAGAAAGTCACAGTATAGAATTCCATTCATGTAAGGTACCCATCCCATCTAACAGAATGTTACAGTATAGAATCCCATTATCCCATTCATGTAAGGTACCCATCCCATCTAACAGAAAGTCACAGTATAGAATTCCATTCATGTAAGGTACCCATCCCATCTAACTGAATGTCACAGTATAGAATTCCTTCATGTAAGGTACCCATCCCATCTAACAGAATGTTACAGTATAGAATCCCATTCATGTAAGGTACCCATTCCATCTAACTGAATGTCACAGTATAGAATTTCATTCATGTAAGGTACCCATCCCATCTAACAGAATGTTACAGTATAGAATCCCATTCATGTAAGGTACCCATCCCATCTAACAAAATGTTACAGTATAGACTTCCATTCATGTAAGGTACCCATCCCATCTAACGGAATGTTACAGTATAGAATCCCATTATCCCATTCATGTAAGGTACCCATCCCATCTAACAGAAAGTCACAGTATAGAATTCCATTCATGTAAGGTACCCATCCCATCTAACTGAATGTCACAGTATAGAATTCCTTCATGTAAGGTACCCATCCCATCTAACAGAATGTTACAGTATAGAATCCCATTCATGTAAGGTACCCATCCCATCTAACTGAATGTCAGAGTATAGAATTTCATTCATGTAAGGTACCCATCCCATCTAACAGAATGTTACAGTATAGAATCCCATTCATGTAAGGTACCCATCCCATCTAACAAAATGTTACAGTATAGAATTCCATTCATGTAAGGTACCCATCCCATCTAACAGAAAGTCACAGTATAGAATTATATTCATGTAAGGTACCCATCCCATCTAACTGAATGTCACAGTATAGAATTCCATTTGTGTAAGGTACCCATCCCATCTAACTGAATGTCACAGCATAGAATTCCATTCGTGTAAGGTACCCATCCCATCTAACAGAATGTTACAGTATAGAATCCCATTCGTGTAAGGTACCCATCCCATCTAACAGAAAGTCACAGTATAGAATTCTATTCATGTAAGGTACCCATCCCATCTAACTGAATGTTACAGTATAGAATCCCATTCATGTAAGGTACCCATCCCATCTAACAGAAAGTCACAGTATAGAATTCCATTCATGTAATGTACCCATCCCATCTAACAGAAAGTCACAGTATAGAATTATATTCATGTAAGGTACCCATCCCATCTAACTGAATGTCACAGTATAGAATTCCATTTATGTAAGGTACCCATCCCATCTAACAGAATGTTACAGTATAGAATCCCATTCATGTAAGGTACCCATCCCATCTAACAGAATGTCACAGTATAGAATTCCTTCATGTAAGGTACCCATCCCATCTAACAGAATGTTACAGTATAGAATCCCATTCATGTAAGGTACCCATCCCATCTAACTGAATGTCAGAGTATAGAATTTCATTCATGTAAGGTACCCATCCCATCTAACAGAATGTTACAGTATAGAATCCCATTCATGTAAGGTACCCATCCCATCTAACAAAATGTTACAGTATAGAATTCCATTCATGTAAGGTACCCATCCCATCTAACAGAAAGTCACAGTATAGAATTATATTCATGTAAGGTACCCATCCCATCTAACTGAATGTCACAGTATAGAATTCCATTTGTGTAAGGTACCCATCCCATCTAACTGAATGTCACAGTATAGAATTCCATTCGTGTAAGGTACCCATCCCATCTAACAGAATGTTACAGTATAGAATCCCATTCGTGTAAGGTACCCATCCCATCTAACAGAAAGTCACAGTATAGAATTCTATTCATGTAAGGTACCCATCCCATCTAACTGAATGTTACAGTATAGAATCCCATTCATGTAAGGTACCCATCCCATCTAACAGAAAGTCACAGTATAGAATTCCATTCATGTAATGTACCCATCCCATCTAACAGAAAGTCACAGTATAGAATTATATTCATGTAAGGTACCCATCCCATCTAACTGAATGTCACAGTATAGAATTCCATTTATGTAAGGTACCCATCCCATCTAACAGAATGTTACAGTATAGAATCCCATTCATGTAAGGTACCCATCCCATCTAACAGAAAGTCACAGTATAGAATTCCATTCATGTAATGTACCCATCCCATCTAACAGAAAGTCACAGTATAGAATTCTATTCATGTAAGGTACCCATCCCATCTAACTGAATGTTACAGTATAGAATCCCATTCATGTAAGGTACCCATCCCATCTAACTGAATGTCACAGTATAGAATTCCATTCATGTAAGGTACCCATCCCATCTAACAGAATGTTACAGTATGGAATACCATTCATGTAAGGTACCCATCCCATCTAACAGAATGTTACAGTATAGAATCCAATTCATGTAAGGTACCCATCCCATCTAACAAAGTCACAGTATAGAATTCCATTCATGTAAGGTACCCATCCCATCTAACTGAATGTCACAGTATAGACTTCCATTCATGTAAGGTACCCATCCCTTCTAACAGAATTTCACAGTATAGAATTCATTCATGGAATGTACCCATCCCATCTAACGGAATGTTACAGTATAGAATCCCATTATCCCATTCATGTAAGGTACCCATCCCATCTAACAGAAAGTCACAGTATAGAATTCCATTCATGTAAGGTACCCATCCCATCTAACTGAATGTCACAGTATAGAATTCCTTCATGTAAGGTACCCATCCCATCTAACAGAATGTTACAGTATAGAATCCCATTCATGTAAGGTACCCATTCCATCTAACTGAATGTCACAGTATAGAATTTTATTCATGTAAGGTACCCATCCCATCTAACAGAATGTTACAGTATAGAATCCCATTCATGTAAGGTACCCATCCCATCTAACAAAATGTTACAGTATAGACTTCCATTCATGTAAGGTACCCATCCCATCTAACAGGAAGTCACAGTATAGAATTATATTCATGCAAGGTACCCATCCCATCTAACTGAATGTCACAGTATAGAATTCCATTCGTGTAAGGTACCCATCCCATCTAACAGAATGTTACAGTATAGAATGCCATTCATGTAAGGTACCCATCCCATCTAACGGAATGTTACAGTATAGAATTCCTTCATGTAAGGTACCCATCCCATCTAACAGAATGTTACAGTATAGAATCCCATTCATGTAAGGTACCCATCCCATCTAACTGAATGTCAGAGTATAGAATTTCATTCATGTAAGGTACCCATCCCATCTAACAGAATGTTACAGTATAGAATCCCATTCATGTAAGGTACCCATCCCATCTAACAAAATGTTACAGTATAGAATTCCATTCATGTAAGGTACCCATCCCATCTAACAGAAAGTCACAGTATAGAATTATATTCATGTAAGGTACCCATCCCATCTAACTGAATGTCACAGTATAGAATTCCATTCGTGTAAGGTACCCATCCCATCTAACTGAATGTTACAGTATAGAATCCCATTCATGTAAGGTACCCATCTCACCTAACAGAATGTCACAGTATAGAATTCCATTCATGTAAGGTACCCATCCCATCTAACAGAATTTCACAGTATAGAATCCATTCATGGAATGTACCCATCCCATCTAACGGAATGTTACAGTAAAGAATCCCATTATCCCATTCATGTAAGGTACCCATCCCATCTAACAGAAAGTCACAGTATAGAATTCCATTCATGTAAGGTACCCATCCCATCTAACTGAATGTCACAGTATAGAATTCCTTCATGTAAGGTACCCATCCCATCTAACAGAATGTTACAGTATAGAATCCCATTCATGTAAGGTACCCATTCCATCTAACTGAATGTCACAGTATAGAATTTCATTCATGTAAGGTACCCATCCCATCTAGCAGAATGTTACAGTATAGAATCCCATTCATGTAAGGTACCCATCCCATCTAACAAAATGTTACAGTATAGACTTCCATTCATGTAAGGTACCCATCCCATCTAACAGAAAGTCACAGTATAGAATTATATTCATGCAAGGTACCCATCCCATCTAACTGAATGTCACAGTATAGAATTCCATTCGTGTAAGGTACCCATCCCATCTAACAGAATGTTACAGTATAGAATCCCATTCATGTAAGGTACCCATCCCATCTAACAGAAAGTCACAGTATAGAATTCCATTCATGTAAGGTACCCATCCCATCTAACAGAATGTTACAGTATAGAATCCCATTCATGTAAGGTACCCATCCCATCTAACTGAATGTCACAGTATAGAATTCCATTCATGTAAGGTACCCATCCCATCTAACTGAATGTCACAGTATAGAATTCCATTCATGTAAGGTACCCATCCCATCTAACAGAATGTCACAGTATAGAATCCCATTCATGTAAGGTACCCATCCCATCTAACAGAATGTTACAGTAAAGAATCCCATTCATGTAAGGTACCCTTCCCATCTAACAGAAAGTAACATTATAGAATTCCATTCATGTAAGGTACCCATCCCATCTAACTGAATGTCACAGTATAGAATTCCATTCATGTAAGGTACCCATCCCATCTAACAGAATGTCACAGTATAGAATCCCATTCATGTAAGGTACCCATCCCATCTAACTGAATGTCACAGTATAGAATTCCATTCATGTAAGGTACCCATCCCATCTAACAGAAAGTCACAGTATAGAATTCCATTCATGTAAGGTACCCATCCCATCTAACAGAATGTCACAGTATAGAATTCCATTCATCTATGGTACCCATCCCATCTAACAGAATGTTACAGCATAGAATCCCATTCATGTAAGGTATCCATCCCGTCTAACAGAATGTTACAGTATAGAATCCCATTCATGTAAGGTACCCATCTCACCTAACGGAATGTCACAGTATAGAATCCCATTCGTGTAAGGTACCCATCCCATCTAACAGAAAGTCACAGTATAGAATTCTATTCATGTAAGGTACCCATCCCATCTAACTGAATGTTACAGTACAGAATTCCATTTATGTAAGGTACCCATCCCATCTAACAGAATGTTACAGTATAGAATCCCATTCATGTAAGGTACCCATCCCATCTAACAGAATGTTACAGTATAGAATCCCATTCATGTAAGGTACCCATCCCATCTAACAGAATGTTACAGTATAGAATCCCATTCATGTAAGGTACCCATCCCATCTAACAGAAAGTCACAGTATAGAATTCCATTCATGTAAGGTACCCATCCCATCTAACAGAATGTTACAGTATAGAATCCCATTCATGTAAGGTACCCATCCCATCTAACTGAATGTCACAGTATAGAATTCCATTCATGTAAGGTACCCATCCCATCTAACTGAATGTCACAGTATAGAATTCCATTCATGTAAGGTACCCATCCCATCTAACAGAATGCCACAGTATAGAATCCCATTCATGTAAGGTACCCATCCCATCTAACATAATGTGACAGTAAAGAATCCCATTCATGTAAGGTACCCTTCCCATCTAACAGAAAGTAACATTATAGAATTCCATTCATGTAAGGTACCCATCCCATCTAACTGAATGTCACAGTATAGAATTCCATTCATGTAAGGTACCCATCCCATCTAACAGAATGTTACAGTATAGAATCCCATTCATGTAAGGTACCCATCCCATCTAACAGAATGTTACAGTATAGTATCCCATTCATGTAAGGTACCCATCCCATCTAACTGAATGTCACAGTATAGAATTCCTTCATGTAAGGTACACATCCCATCTAACAGAATGTCACAGTATAGAATTCTATTCATGTAAGGTACCCATCCCATCTAACTGAATGTCACAGTATAGAATTCCTTCATGTAAGGTACCCATCCCATCTAACAGAATGTTACAGTATAGTATCCCATTCATGTAAGGTATCCATCCCATCTAACTGAATGTCACAGTATAGAATTCCTTACTGTAAGGTACCCATCCCATCTAACAGAATGTTACAGTATAGAATCCCATTCATGTAAGGTACCCATCCCATCTAACTGAATGTTACAGTATAGAATTCCATTTATGTAAGGTACCCATCCCATCTAACAGAATGTTACAGTATAGAATCCCATTCATGTAAGGTACCCATCCCATCTAACAGAATGTTACAGTATAGAATCCCATTCATGTAAGGTACCCATCCGATCTAACAGAAAGTCACAGTATAGAATTCCATTCATGTAAGGTACCCATCCCATCTAACTGAATGTCACAGTATAGAATTCCATTCATGTAAGGAACCCATCCCATCTAACAGAATGTTACAGTATAGAATCCCATTCATCTAAGGTACCCATCCCATCTAACTGAATGTCACAGTATAGAATTCCATTCATGTAAGGTACCCATCCCATCTAACTGAATGTCACAGTATAGAATTCCATTTATGTAAGGTACCCATCCCATCTAACAGAATGTTACAGTATAGAATCCCATTCATGTAAGGTACCCATCCCATCTAACAGAATGTTACAGTATAGAATCCCATTCATGTAAGGTACCCATCCCATCTAACAGAAAGTCACAGTATAGAATTCCATTCATGTAAGGTACCCATCCCATCTAACAGAATGTTACAGTATAGAATCCCATTCATGTAAGGTACCGATCCCATCTAACTGAATGTCACAGTATAGAATTCCATTCATGTAAGGTACCCATCCCATCAAACTGAATGTCACAGTATAGAATTCCATTCATGTAAGGTACCCATCCCATCTAACAGAATGTCACAGTATAGAATCCCATTCATGTAAGGTACCCATCCCATCTAACAGAATGTTACAGTAAAGAATCCCATTCATGTAAGGTACCCTTCCCATCTAACAGAAAGTAACATTATAGAAATCCATTCATGTAAGGTACCCATCCCATCTAACTGAATGTCACAGTATAGAATTCCATTCATGTAAGGTACCCATCCCATCTAACAGAATGTCACAGTATAGAATCCCATTCATGTAAGGTACCCATCCCATCTAACTGAATGTCACAGTATAGAATTCCATTCATGTAAGGTACCCATCCCATCTAACAGAAAGTCACAGTATAGAATTCCATTCATGTAAGGTACCCATCCCATCTAACAGAATGTTACAGTATAGAATTCCATTCATGTAAGGTACCCATCCCATCTAACAGAAAGTCACAGTATAGAATTATATTCATGTAAGGTACCCATCCCATCTAACTGAATGTCACAGTATAGAATTCCATTTGTGTAAGGTACCCATCCCATCTAACAGAATGTTACAGTATAGAATCCCATTCGTGTAAGGTACCCATCCCATCTAACAGAAAGTCACAGTATAGAATTCTATTCATGTAAGGTACCCATCCCATCTAACTGAATGTCACAGTATAGAATTCCTTCATGTAAGGTACCCATCCCATCTAACTGAATGTCACAGTATAGAATTCCATTTATGTAAGGTACCCATCCCATCTAACAGAATGTTACAGTATATAATCCCATTCATGTAAGGTACCCATCCCATCTAACAGAAAGTCACAGTATAGAATTCCATTCATGTAATGTACCCATCCCATCTAACAGAAAGTCACAGTATAGAATTCTATTCATGTAAGGTACCCATCCCATCTAACTGAATGTTACAGTATAGAATCCCATTCATGTAAGGTACCCATCCCATCTAACTGAATGTCACAGTATAGAATTCCATTCATGTAAGGTACCCATCCCATCTAACAGAATGTTACAGTATAGAATACCATTCATGTAAGGTACCCATTCCATCTAACAGAATGTTACAGTATAGAATCCCATTCATGTAAGGTACCCATCCCATCTAACTGAATGTCACAGTATAGACTTCCATTTATCTAAGGTACCCATCCCATCTAACAGAATGTTACAGTATAGAATGCCATTCATGTAAGGTACCCATCACATCTAACAGAAAGTCACAGTATAGAATTCCATTCATTAATGTACCCATCCCATCTAACAGAAAGTCACAGTATAGAATTCTATTCATGTAAGGTACCCATCCTATCTAACTGAATGTTACAGTATAGAATCCCATTCATGTAAGGTACCCATCCCATCTAACTGAATGTCACAGTATAGAATTCCATTCATGTAAGGTACCCATCCCATCTAACAGACTGTTACAGTATAGAATACCATTCATGTAAGGTACCCATCCCATCTAACAGAATGTTACAGTATAGAATCCCATTCATGTAAGGTACCCATCCCATCTAACAAAGTCACAGTATAGAATTCCATTCATGTAAGGTACCCATCCCATCTAACTGAATGTCACAGTATAGACTTCCATTCATGTAAGGTACCCATCCCTTCTAACAGAATGTCACAGTATAGAATTCCATTCGTGTAAGGTACCCATCCCATCTAACAGAATATTACAGTATAGAATCCCATTCATGTAAGGTACCCATCCCATCTAACGGAATGTTACAGTATAGAATCCCATTATCCCATTCATGTAAGGTACCCATCCCATCTAACAGAAAGTCACAGTATAGAATTCCATTCATGTAAGGTACCCATCCCATCTAACTGAATGTCACAGTATAGAATTCCTTCATGTAAGGTACCCATCCCATCTAACAGAATGTTACAGTATAGAATCCCATTCATGTAAGGTACCCATCCCATCTAACTGAATGTTACAGTATAGAATCCCATTCATGTAAGGTACCCATCTCACCTAACAGAATGTCACAGTATAGAATTCCATTCATGTAAGGTACCCATCCCATCTAACAGAATTTCACAGTCTAGAATCCATTCATGGAATGTACCCATCCCATCTAACGGAATGTTACAGTATAGAATCCCATTATCCCATTCATGTAAGGTACCCATCCCATCTAACAGAAAGTCACAGTATAGAATTCCATTCATGTAAGGTACCCACCCCATCTAACTGAATGTCACAGTATAGAATTCCTTCATGTAAGGTACCCATCCCATCTAACAGAATGTTACAGTATAGAATCCCATTCATGGAAGGTACCCATTCCATCTAACTGAATGTCACAGTATAGAATTTCATTCATGTAAGGTACCCATCCCATCTAACAGAATGTTACAGTATAGAATCCCATTCATGTAAGGTACCCATCCCATCTAACAAAATGTTACAGTATAGACTTCCATTCATGTAAGGTACCCATCCCATCTAACAGAAAGTCACAGTATAGAATTATATTCATGCAAGGTACCCATCCCATCTAACTGAATGTCACAGTATAGAATTCCATTCGTGTAAGGTACCCGTCCCATCTAACAGAATGTTACAGTATAGAATGCCATTCATGTAAGGTACCCATCCGATCTAACGGAATGTTACAGTATAGAATCCCATTATCCCATTCATGTAAGGTACCCATCCCATCTAACAGAAAGTCACAGTATAGAATTCCATTCATGTAAGGTACCCATCCCATCTAACTGAATGTCACAGTATAGAATTCCTTCATGTAAGGTACCCATCCCATCTAACAGAATGTTACAGTATAGAATCCCAATCATGTAAGGTACCCATCCCATCTAACTGAATGTCAGAGTATAGAATTTCATTCATGTAAGGTACCCATCCCATCTAACAGAATGTTACAGTATAGAATCCCATTCATGTAAGGTACCCATCCCATCTAACAAAATGTTACAGTATAGAATTCCATTCATGTAAGGTACCCATCCCATCTAACAGAAAGTCACAGTATAGAATTATATTCATGTAAGGTACCCATCCCTTCTAACTGAATGTAACAGTATAGAATCCCATTCATGTAAGGTACCCATCCCATCTAACTGAATGTTACAGTATAGAATCCCATTCATGTAAGGTACCCATCTCACCTAACAGAATGTCACAGTATAGAATTCCATTCATGTAAGGTACCCATCCCATCTAACAGAATTTCACAGTATAGAATCCATTCATGGAATGTACCCATCCCATCTAACGGAATGTTACAGTATAGAATCCCATTATCCCATTCATGTAAGGTACCCATCCCATCTAACAGAAAGTCACAGTATAGAATTCCATTCATGTAAGGTACCCATCCCATCTAACTGAATGTCACAGTATAGAATTCCTTCATGTAAGGTACCCATCCCATCTAACAGAATGTTACAGTATAGAATCCCATTCATGTAAGGTACCCATTCCATCTAACTGAATGTCACAGTATAGAATTTCATTCATGTAAGGTACCCATCCCATCTAACAGAATGTTACAGTATAGAATCCCATTCATGTAAGGTACCCATCCCATCTAACAAAATGTTACAGTATAGACTTCCATTCATGTAAGGGACCCATCCCATCTAACAGAAAGTCACAGTATAGAATTATATTCATGCAAGGTACCCATCCCATCTAACTGAATGTCACAGTATAGAATTCCATTCGTGTAAGGTACCCATCCCATCTAACAGAATGTTACAGTATAGAATCCCATTCATGTAAGGTACCCATCCCATCTAACGGAATGTTACAGTATAGAATCCCATTATCCCATTCATGTAAGGTACCCATCCCATATAACAGAAAGTCACAGTATAGAATTCCATTCATGTAAGGTACCCATCCCATCTAACTGAATGTCACAGTATAGAATTCCTTCATGTAAGGTACCCATCCCATCTAACAGAATGTTACAGTATAGAATCCCATTCATGTAAGGTACCCATCCCATCTAACTGAATGTCAGAGTATAGAATTTCATTCATGTAAGGTACCCATCCCATCTAACAGAGTGTTACAGTATAGAATACCATTCATTTAAGGTACCCATCCCATCTAACAAAATGTTACAGTATAGAATTCCATTCATGTAAGGTACCCATCCCATCTAACAGAAAGTCGCAGTATAGAATTCCATTCATGTAAGGTACCCATCCCATCTAACAGAAAGTCACAGTATAGAATTATATTCATGTAAGGTACCCATCCCATCTAACTGAATGTCACAGTATAGAATTCCATTCGTGTAAGGTACCCATCCCATCTAACTGAATGTCACAGTATAGAATTCCATTCGTGTAAGGTACCCATCCCATCTAACAGAATGTTACAGTATAGAATCCCATTCGTGTAAGGTACCCATCCCATCTAACTGAATGTCAGAGTATAGAATTTCATTCATGTAAGGTACCCATCCCATCTAACAGAATGTTACAGTATAGAATCCCATTCATTTAAGGTACCCATCCCATCTAACAAAATGTTACAGTATAGACTTCCATTCATGTAAGGTACCCATCCCATCTAACAGAAAGTCACAGTATAGAATTATATTCATGCAAGGTACCCATCCCATCTAACTGAATGTCACAGTATAGAATTCCATTCGTGTAAGGTACCCATCCCATCTAACAGAATGTTACAGTATAGAATCCCATTCATGTAAGGTACCCATCCCATCTAACGGAATGTTACAGTATAGAATCCCATTATCCCATTCATGTAAGGTACCCATCCCATCTAACAGAAAGTCACAGTATAGAATTCCATTCATGTAAGGTACCCATCCCATCTAACTGAATGTCACAGTATAGAATTCCTTCATGTAAGGTACCCATCCCATCTAACAGAATGTTACAGTATAGAATCCCATTCATGTAAGGTACCCATCCCATCTAACTGAATGTCAGAGTATAGAATTTCATTCATGTAAGGTACCCATCCCATCTAACAGAATGTTACAGTATAGAATCCCATTCGTGTAAGGTACCCATCCCATCTAACAGAAAGTCACAGTATAGAATTCTATTCATGTAAGGTACCCATCCCATCTAACTGAATGTCACAGTATAGAATTCCTTCATGTAAGGTACCCATCCCATCTAACTGAATGTCACAGTATAGAATTCCATTTATGTAAGGTACCCATCCCATCTAACAGAATGTTACAGTATATAATCCCATTCATGTAAGGTACCCATCCCATCTAACAGAAAGTCACAGTATAGAATTCCATTCATGTAATGTACCCATCCCATCTAACAGAAAGTCACAGTATAGAATTCTATTCATGTAAGGTACCCATCCCATCTAACTGAATGTTACAGTATAGAATCCCATTCATGTAAGGTACCCATCCCATCTAACTGAATGTCACAGTATAGAATTCCATTCATGTAAGGTACCCATCCCATCTAACAGAATGTTACAGTATAGAATACCATTCATGTAAGGTACCCATTCCATTAACAGAATGTTACAGTATAGAATCCCATTCATGTAAGGTACCCATCCCATCTAACTGAATGTCACAGTATAGACTTCCATTTATGTAAGGTACCCATCCCATCTAACAGAATGTTACAGTATAGAATGCCATTCATGTAAGGTACCCATCCCATCTAACAGAAAGTCACAGTATAGAATTCCATTCATGTAATGTACCCATCCCATCTAACAGAAAGTCACAGTATAGAATTCTATTCATGTAAGGTACCCATCCTATCTAACTGAATGTTACAGTATAGAATCCCATTCATGTAAGGTACCCATCCCATCTAACTGAATGTCACAGTATAGAATTCCATTCATGTAAGGTACCCATCCCATCTAACAGAATGTTACAGTATAGAATACCATTCATGTAAGGTACCCATCCCATCTAACAGAATGTTACAGTATAGAATCCCATTCATGTAAGGTACCCATCCCATCTAACAAAGTCACAGTATAGAATTCCATTCATGTAAGGTACCCATCCCATCTAACTGAATGTCACAGTATAGACTTCCATTCATGTAAGGTACCCATCCCTTCTAACAGAATGTCACAGTATAGAATTCCATTCGTGTAAGGTACCCATCCCATCTAAGAGAATGTTACAGTATAGAATCCCATTCATGTAAGGTACCCATCCCATCTAACGGAATGTTACAGTATAGAATCCTATTATCCCATTCATGTAAGGTACCCATCCCATCTAACAGAAAGTCACAGTATAGAATTCCATTCATGTAAGGTACCCATCCCATCTAACTGAATGTCACAGTATAGAATTCCTTCATGTAAGGTACCCATCCCATCTAACAGAATGTTACAGTATAGAATCCCATTCATGTAAGGTACCCATCCCATCTAACTGAATGTTACAGTATAGAATCCCATTCATGTAAGGTACCCATCTCACCTAACAGAATGTCACAGTATAGAATTCCATTCATGTAAGGTACCCATCCCATCTAACAGAATTTCACAGTGTAGAATCCATTCATGGAATGTACCCATCCCATCTAACGGAATGTTACAGTATAGAATCCCATTATCCCATTCATGTAAGGTACCCATCCCATCTAACAGAAAGTCACAGTATAGAATTCCATTCATGTAAGGTACCCACCCCATCTAACTGAATGTCACAGTATAGAATTCCTTCATGTAAGGTACCCATCCCATCTAACAGAATGTTACAGTATAGAATCCCATTCATGGAAGGTACCCATTCCATCTAACTGAATGTCACAGTATAGAATTTCATTCATGTAAGGTACCCATCCCATCTAACAGAATGTTACAGTATAGAATCCCATTCATGTAAGGTACCCATCCCATCTAACAAAATGTTACAGTATAGACTTCCATTCATGTAAGGTACCCATCCCATCTAACAGAAAGTCACAGTATAGAATTATATTCATGCAAGGTACCCATCCCATCTAACAGAATGTTACAGTATAGAATTCCATTCATGTAAGGTACCCATCCCATCTAACAGAATGTCACAGTATAGAATCCCATTCATGTAAGGTACCCATCCCATCTAACAGAATGTTACAGTAAAGAATCCCATTCATGTAAGGTACCCTTCCCATCTAACAGAAAGTAACATTATAGAATTCCATTCATGTAAGGTACCCATCCCATCTAACTGAATGTCACAGTATAGAATTCCATTCATGTAAGGTACCCATCCCATCTAACAGAAAGTCACAGTATAGAATTCCATTCATGTAAGGTACCCATCCCATCTAACAGAATGTCACAGTATAGAATTCCATTCATCTATGGTACCCATCCCATCTAACAGAATGTTACAGCATAGAATCCCATTCATGTAAGGTATCCATCCCGTCTAACAGAATGTTACAGTATAGAATCCCATTCATGTAAGGTACCCATCTCACCTAACGGAATGTCACAGTATAGAATCCCATTCGTGTAAGGTACCCATCCCATCTAACAGAAAGTCACAGTATAGAATTCTATTCATGTAAGGTACCCATCCCATCTAACTGAATGTTACAGTGCAGAATTCCATTTATGTAAGGTACCCATCCCATCTAACAGAATGTTACAGTATAGAATCCCATTCATGTAAGGTACCCATCCCATCTAACAGAATGTTACAGTATAGAATCCCATTCATGTAAGGTACCCATCCCATCTAACAGAATGTTACAGTATAGAATCCCATTCATGTAAGGTACCCATCCCATCTAACAGAAAGTCACAGTATAGAATTCCATTCATGTAAGGTACCCATCCCATCTAACAGAATGTTACAGTATAGAATCCCATTCATGTAAGGTACCCATCCCATCTAACTGAATGTCACAGTATAGAATTCCATTCATGTAAGGTACCCATCCCATCTAACTGAATGTCACAGTATAGAATTCCATTCATGTAAGGTACCCATCCCATCTAACAGAATGCCACAGTATAGAATCCCATTCATGTAAGGTACCCATCCCATCTAACATAATGTGACAGTAAAGAATCCCATTCATGTAAGGTACCCTTCCCATCTAACAGAAAGTAACATTATAGAATTCCATTCATGTAAGGTACCCATCCCATCTAACTGAATGTCACAGTATAGAATTCCATTCATGTAAGGTACCCATCCCATCTAACAGAATGTTACAGTATAGAATCCCATTCATGTAAGGTACCCATCCCATCTAACAGAATGTTACAGTATAGTATCCCATTCATGTAAGGTACCCATCCCATCTAACTGAATGTCACAGTATAGAATTCCTTCATGTAAGGTACACATCCCATCTAACAGAATGTCACAGTATAGAATTCTATTCATGTAAGGTACCCATCCCATCTAACTGAATGTCACAGTATAGAATTCCTTCATGTAAGGTACCCATCCCATCTAACAGAATGTTACAGTATAGTATCCCATTCATGTAAGGTATCCATCCCATCTAACTGAATGTCACAGTATAGAATTCCTTACTGTAAGGTACCCATCCCATCTAACAGAATGTTACAGTATAGAATCCCATTCATGTAAGGTACCCATCCCATCTAACTGAATGTTACAGTATAGAATTCCATTTATGTAAGGTACCCATCCCATCTAACAGAATGTTACAGTATAGAATCCCATTCATGTAAGGTACCCATCCCATCTAACAGAATGTTACAGTATAGAATCCCATTCATGTAAGGTACCCATCCGATCTAACAGAAAGTCACAGTATAGAATTCCATTCATGTAAGGTACCCATCCCATCTAACTGAATGTCACAGTATAGAATTCCATTCATGTAAGGAACCCATCCCATCTAACAGAATGTTACAGTATAGAATCCCATTCATCTAAGGTACCCATCCCATCTAACTGAATGTCACAGTATAGAATTCCATTCATGTAAGGTACCCATCCCATCTAACTGAATGTCACAGTATAGAATTCCATTTATGTAAGGTATCCATCCCATCTAACAGAATGTTACAGTATAGAATCCCATTCATGTAAGGTACCCATCCCATCTAACAGAATGTTACAGTATAGAATCCCATTCATGTAAGGTACCCATCCCATCTAACAGAAAGTCACAGTATAGAATTCCATTCATGTAAGGTACCCATCCCATCTAACAGAATGTTACAGTATAGAATCCCATTCATGTAAGGTACCGATCCCATCTAACTGAATGTCACAGTATAGAATTCCATTCATGTAAGGTACCCATCCCATCAAACTGAATGTCACAGTATAGAATTCCATTCATGTAAGGTACCCATCCCATCTAACAGAATGTCACAGTATAGAATCCCATTCATGTAAGGTACCCATCCCATCTAACAGAATGTTACAGTAAAGAATCCCATTCATGTAAGGTACCCTTCCCATCTAACAGAAAGTAACATTATAGAAATCCATTCATGTAAGGTACCCATCCCATCTAACTGAATGTCACAGTATAGAATTCCATTCATGTAAGGTACCCATCCCATCTAACAGAATGTCACAGTATAGAATCCCATTCATGTAAGGTACCCATCCCATCTAACTGAATGTCACAGTATAGAATTCCATTCATGTAAGGTACCCATCCCATCTAACAGAAAGTCACAGTATAGAATTCCATTCATGTAAGGTACCCATCCCATCTAACAGAATGTTACAGTATAGAATTCCATTCATGTAAGGTACCCATCCCATCTAACAGAAAGTCACAGTATAGAATTATATTCATGTAAGGTACCCATCCCATCTAACTGAATGTCACAGTATAGAATTCCATTCGTGTAAGGTACCCATCCCATCTAACAGAATGTTACAGTATAGAATCCCATTCGTGTAAGGTACCCATCCCATCTAACAGAAAGTCACAGTATAGAATTCTATTCATGTAAGGTACCCATCCCATCTAACTGAATGTCACAGTATAGAATTCCTTCATGTAAGGTACCCATCCCATCTAACTGAATGTCACAGTATAGAATTCCATTTATGTAAGGTACCCATCCCATCTAACAGAATGTTACAGTATATAATCCCATTCATGTAAGGTACCCATCCCATCTAACAGAAAGTCACAGTATAGAATTCCATTCATGTAATGTACCCATCCCATCTAACAGAAAGTCACAGTATAGAATTCTATTCATGTAAGGTACCCATCCCATCTAACTGAATGTTACAGTATAGAATCCCATTCATGTAAGGTACCCATCCCATCTAACTGAATGTCACAGTATAGAATTCCATTCATGTAAGGTACCCATCCCATCTAACAGAATGTTACAGTATAGAATACCATTCATGTAAGGTACCCATTCCATCTAACAGAATGTTACAGTATAGAATCCCATTCATGTAAGGTACCCATCCCATCTAACTGAATGTCACAGTATAGACTTCCATTTATCTAAGGTACCCATCCCATCTAACAGAATGTTACAGTATAGAATGCCTTTCATGTAAGGTACCCATCACATCTAACAGAAAGTCACAGTATAGAATTCCATTCATTAATGTACCCATCCCATCTAACAGAAAGTCACAGTATAGAATTCTATTCATGTAAGGTACCCATCCTATCTAACTGAATGTTACAGTATAGAATCCCATTCATGTAAGGTACCCATCCCATCTAACTGAATGTCACAGTATAGAATTCCATTCATGTAAGGTACCCATCCCATCTAACAGAATGTTACAGTATAGAATACCATTCATGTAAGGTACCCATCCCATCTAACAGAATGTTACAGTATAGAATCCCATTCATGTAAGGTACCCATCCCATCTAACAAAGTCACAGTATAGAATTCCATTCATGTAAGGTACCCATCCCATCTAACTGAATGTCACAGTATAGACTTCCATTCATGTAAGGTACCCATCCCTTCTAACAGAATGTCACAGTATAGAATTCCATTTGTGTAAGGTACCCATCCCATCTAACAGAATATTACAGTATAGAATCACATTCATGTAAGGTACCCATCCCATCTAACGGAATGTTACAGTATAGAATCCCATTATCCCATTCATGTAAGGTACCCATCCCATCTAACAGAAAGTCACAGTATAGAATTCCATTCATGTAAGGTACCCATCCCATCTAACTGAACGTCACAGTATAGAATTCCTTCATGTAAGGTACCCATCCCAT
The DNA here is from genome assembly GCF_040938575.1 of Ambystoma mexicanum. NCBI lineage: Eukaryota > Metazoa > Chordata > Amphibia > Caudata > Ambystomatidae > Ambystoma > Ambystoma mexicanum. The sequence goes on along the minus strand of NW_027182344.1, from coordinate 321,211 downwards.
CTAACAGAATGTTACAGTATAGAATCCCATTCATGTAAGGTACCCATCCCATCTAACTGAATGTTACAGTATAGAATCCCATTCATGTAAGGTACCCATCTCACCTAACAGAATGTCACAGTATAGAATTCCATTCATGTAAGGTACCCATCCCATCTAACAGAATTTCACAGTATAGAATCCATTCATGGAATGTACCCATCCCATCTAACGGAATGTTACAGTATAGAATCCCATTATCCCATTCATGTAAGGTACCCATCCCATCTAACAGAAAGTCACAGTATAGAATTCCATTCATGTAAGGTACCCACCCCATCTAACTGAATGTCACAGTATAGAATTCCTTCATGTAAGGTACCCATCCCATCTAACAGAATGTTACAGTATAGAATCCCATTCATGGAAGGTACCCATTCCATCTAACTGAATGTCACAGTATAGAATTTCATTCATGTAAGGTACCCATCCCATCTAACAGAATGTTACAGTATAGAATCCGATTCATGTAAGGTACCCATCCCATCTAACAAAATGTTACAGTATAGACTTCCATTCATGTAAGGTACCCATCCCATCTAACAGAAAGTCACAGTATAGAATTATATTCATGCAAGGTACCCATCCCATCTAACTGAATGTCACAGTATAGAATTCCATTCGTGTAAGGTACCCGTCCCATCTAACAGAATGTTACAGTATAGAATGCCATTCATGTAAGGTACCCATCCGATCTAACGGAATGTTACAGTATAGAATCCCATTATCCCATTCATGTAAGGTACCCATCCCATCTAACAGAAAGTCACAGTATAGAATTCCATTCATGTAAGGTACCCATCCCATCTAACTGAATGTCACAGTATAGAATTCCTTCATGTAAGGTACCCATCCCATCTAACAGAATGTTACAGTATAGAATCCCAATCATGTAAGGTACCCATCCCATCTAACTGAATGTCAGAGTATAGAATTTCATTCATGTAAGGTACCCATCCCATCTAACAGAATGTTACAGTATAGAATCCCATTCATGTAAGGTACCCATCCCATCTAACAAAATGTTACAGTATAGAATTCCATTCATGTAAGGTACCCATCCCATCTAACAGAAAGTCACAGTATAGAATTATATTCATGTAAGGTACCCATCCCTTCTAACTGAATGTAACAGTATAGAATCCCATTCATGTAAGGTACCCATCCCATCTAACTGAATGTTACAGTATAGAATCCCATTCATGTAAGGTACCCATCTCACCTAACAGAATGTCACAGTATAGAATTCCATTCATGTAAGGTACCCATCCCATCTAACAGAATTTCACAGTATAGAATCCATTCATGGAATGTACCCATCCCATCTAACGGAATGTTACAGTATAGAATCCCATTATCCCATTCATGTAAGGTACCCATCCCATCTAACAGAAAGTCACAGTATAGAATTCCATTCATGTAAGGTACCCATCCCATCTAACTGAATGTCACAGTATAGAATTCCTTCATGTAAGGTACCCATCCCATCTAACAGAATGTTACAGTATAGAATCCCATTCATGTAAGGTACCCATTCCATCTAACTGAATGTCACAGTATAGAATTTCATTCATGTAAGGTACCCATCCCATCTAACAGAATGTTACAGTATAGAATCCCATGCATGTAAGGTACCCATCCCATCTAACAAAATGTTACAGTATAGACTTCCATTCATGTAAGGGACCCATCCCATCTAACAGAAAGTCACAGTATAGAATTATATTCATGCAAGGTACCCATCCCATCTAACTGAATGTCACAGTATAGAATTCCATTCGTGTAAGGTACCCATCCCATCTAACAGAATGTTACAGTATAGAATCCCATTCATGTAAGGTACCCATCCCATCTAACGGAATGTTACAGTATAGAATCCCATTATCCCATTCATGTAAGGTACCCATCCCATATAACAGAAAGTCACAGTATAGAATTCCATTCATGTAAGGTACCCATCCCATCTAACTGAATGTCACAGTATAGAATTCCTTCATGTAAGGTACCCATCCCATCTAACAGAATGTTACAGTATAGAATCCCATTCATGTAAGGTACCCATCCCATCTAACTGAATGTCAGAGTATAGAATTTCATTCATGTAAGGTACCCATCCCATCTAACAGAGTGTTACAGTATAGAATCCCATTCATTTAAGGTACCCATCCCATCTAACAAAATGTTACAGTATAGAATTCCATTCATGTAAGGTACCCATCCCATCTAACAGAAAGTCGCAGTATAGAATTCCATTCATGTAAGGTACCCATCCCATCTAACAGAAAGTCACAGTATAGAATTATATTCATGTAAGGTACCCATCCCATCTAACTGAATGTCACAGTATAGAATTCCATTCGTGTAAGGTACCCATCCCATCTAACTGAATGTCACAGTATAGAATTCCATTCGTGTAAGGTACCCATCCCATCTAACAGAATGTTACAGTATAGAATCCCATTCGTGTAAGGTACCCATCCCATCTAACTGAATGTCAGAGTATAGAATTTCATTCATGTAAGGTACCCATCCCATCTAACAGAATGTTACAGTATAGAATCCCATTCATTTAAGGTACCCATCCCATCTAACAAAATGTTACAGTATAGACTTCCATTCATGTAAGGTACCCATCCCATCTAACAGAAAGTCACAGTATAGAATTATATTCATGCAAGGTACCCATCCCATCTAACTGAATGTCACAGTATAGAATTCCATTCGTGTAAGGTACCCATCCCATCTAACAGAATGTTACAGTATAGAATCCCATTCATGTAAGGTACCCATCCCATCTAACGGAATGTTACAGTATAGAATCCCATTATCCCATTCATGTAAGGTACCCATCCCATCTAACAGAAAGTCACAGTATAGAATTCCATTCATGTAAGGTACCCATCCCATCTAACTGAATGTCACAGTATAGAATTCCTTCATGTAAGGTACCCATCCCATCTAACAGAATGTTACAGTATAGAATCCCATTCATGTAAGGTACCCATCCCATCTAACTGAATGTCAGAGTATAGAATTTCATTCATGTAAGGTACCCATCCCATCTAACAGAATGTTACAGTATAGAATCCCATTCGTGTAAGGTACCCATCCCATCTAACAGAAAGTCACAGTATAGAATTCTATTCATGTAAGGTACCCATCCCATCTAACTGAATGTCACAGTATAGAATTCCTTCATGTAAGGTACCCATCCCATCTAACTGAATGTCACAGTATAGAATTCCATTTATGTAAGGTACCCATCCCATCTAACAGAATGTTACAGTATATAATCCCATTCATGTAAGGTACCCATCCCATCTAACAGAAAGTCACAGTATAGAATTCCATTCATGTAATGTACCCATCCCATCTAACAGAAAGTCACAGTATAGAATTCTATTCATGTAAGGTACCCATCCCATCTAACTGAATGTTACAGTATAGAATCCCATTCATGTAAGGTACCCATCCCATCTAACTGAATGTCACAGTATAGAATTCCATTCATGTAAGGTACCCATCCCATCTAACAGAATGTTACAGTATAGAATACCATTCATGTAAGGTACCCATTCCATCTAACAGAATGTTACAGTATAGAATCCCATTCATGTAAGGTACCCATCCCATCTAACTGAATGTCACAGTATAGACTTCCATTTATGTAAGGTACCCATCCCATCTAACAGAATGTTACAGTATAGAATGCCATTCATGTAAGGTACCCATCCCATCTAACAGAAAGTCACAGTATAGAATTCCATTCATGTAATGTACCCATCCCATCTAACAGAAAGTCACAGTATAGAATTCTATTCATGTAAGGTACCCATCCTATCTAACTGAATGTTACAGTATAGAATCCCATTCATGTAAGGTACCCATCCCATCTAACTGAATGTCACAGTATAGAATTCCATTCATGTAAGGTACCCATCCCATCTAACAGAATGTTACAGTATAGAATACCATTCATGTAAGGTACCCATCCCATCTAACAGAATGTTACAGTATAGAATCCCATTCATGTAAGGTACCCATCTCACCTAACAGAATGTCACAGTATAGAATTCCATTCATGTAAGGTACCCATCCCATCTAACAGAATTTCACAGTGTAGAATCCATTCATGGAATGTACCCATCCCATCTAACGGAATGTTACAGTATAGACTTCCATTCATGTAAGGTACCCATCCCTTCTAACAGAATGTCACAGTATAGAATTCCATTCATGTAAGGTACCCATCCCATCTAACTGAATGTCACAGTATAGACTTCCATTCATGTAAGGTACCCATCCCTTCTAACAGAATGTCACAGTATAGAATTCCATTCGTGTAAGGTACCCATCCCATCTAAGAGAATGTTACAGTATAGAATCCCATTCATGTAAGGTACCCATCCCATCTAACGGAATGTTACAGTATAGAATCCTATTATCCCATTCATGTAAGGTACCCATCCCATCTAACAGAAAGTCACAGTATAGAATTCCATTCATGTAAGGTACCCATCCCATCTAACTGAATGTCACAGTATAGAATTCCTTCATGTAAGGTACCCATCCCATCTAACAGAATGTTACAGTATAGAATCCCATTCATGTAAGGTACCCATCCCATCTAACTGAATGTTACAGTATAGAATCCCATTCATGTAAGGTACCCATCTCACCTAACAGAATGTCACAGTATAGAATTCCATTCATGTAAGGTACCCATCCCATCTAACAGAATTTCACAGTGTAGAATCCATTCATGGAATGTACCCATCCCATCTAACGGAATGTTACAGTATAGAATCCCATTATCCCATTCATGTAAGGTACCCATCCCATCTAACAGAAAGTCACAGTATAGAATTCCATTCATGTAAGGTACCCACCCCATCTAACTGAATGTCACAGTATAGAATTCCTTCATGTAAGGTACCCATCCCATCTAACAGAATGTTACAGTATAGAATCCCATTCATGGAAGGTACCCATTCCATCTAACTGAATGTCACAGTATAGAATTTCATTCATGTAAGGTACCCATCCCATCTAACAGAATGTTACAGTATAGAATCCCATTCATGTAAGGTACCCATCCCATCTAACAAAATGTTACAGTATAGACTTCCATTCATGTAAGGTACCCATCCCATCTAACAGAAAGTCACAGTATAGAATTATATTCATGCAAGGTACCCATCCCATCTAACAGAATGTTACAGTATAGAATGCCATTCATGTAAGGTACCCATCTGATCTAACGGAATGTTACAGTATAGAATCCCATTATCCCATTCATGTAAGGTACCCATCCCATCTAACAGAAAGTCACAGTATAGAATTCCATTCATGTAAGGTACCCATCCCATCTAACTGAATGTCACAGTATAGAATTCCTTCATGTAAGGTACCCATCCCATCTAACAGAATGTTACAGTATAGAATCCCAATCATGTAAGGTACCCATCCCATCTAACTGAATGTCAGAGTATAGAATTTCATTCATGTAAGGTACCCATCCCATCTAACAGAATGTTACAGTATAGAATCCCATTCATGTAAGGTACCCATCCCATCTAACAAAATGTTACAGTATAGAATTCCATTCATGTAAGGTACCCATCCCATCTAACAGAAAGTCACAGTATAGAATTATATTCATGTAAGGTACCCATCCCTTCTAACTGAATGTCACAGTATAGAATCCCATTCATGTAAGGTACCCATCCCATCTAACTGAATGTTACAGTATAGAATCCCATTCATGTAAGGTACCCATCTCACCTAACAGAATGTCACAGTATAGAATTCCATTCATGTAAGGTACCCATCCCATCTAACAGAATTTCACAGTATAGAATCCATTCATGGAATGTACCCATCCCATCTAACGGAATGTTACAGTATAGAATCCCATTATCCCATTCATGTAAGGTACCCATCCCATCTAACAGAAAGTCACAGTATAGAATTCCATTCATGTAAGGTACCCATCCCATCTAACTGAATGTCACAGTATAGAATTCCTTCATGTAAGGTACCCATCCCATCTAACAGAATGTTACAGTATAGAATCCCATTCATGTAAGGTACCCATTCCATCTAACTGAATGTCACAGTATAGAATTTCATTCATGTAAGGTACCCATCCCATCTAACAGAATGTTACAGTATAGAATCCCATTCATGTAAGGTACCCATCCCATCTAACAAAATGTTACAGTATAGACTTCCATTCATGTAAGGGACCCATCCCATCTTACAGAAAGTCACAGTATAGAATTATATTCATGCAAGGTACCCATCCCATCTAACTGAATGTCACAGTATAGAATTCCATTTGTGTAAGGTACCCATCCCATCTAACAGAATGTTACAGTATAGAATCCCATTCATGTAAGGTACCCATCCCATCTAACGGAATGTTACAGTATAGAATCCCATTATCCCATTCATGTAAGGTACCCATCCCATCTAACAGAAAGTCACAGTATAGAATTCCATTCATGTAAGGTACCCATCCCATCTAACTGAATGTCACAGTATAGAATTCCTTCATGTAAGGTACCCATCCCATCTAACAGAATGTTACAGTATAGAATCCCATTCATGTAAGGTACCCATCCCATCTAACTGAATGTCAGAGTATAGAATTTCATTCATGTAAGGTACCCATCCCATCTAACAGAATGTTACAGTATAGAATCCCATTCATTTAAGGTACCCATCCCATCTAACAAAATGTTACAGTATAGAATTCCATTCATGTAAGGTACCCATCCCATCTAACAGAAAGTCGCAGTATAGAATTCCATTCATGTAAGGTACCCATCCCATCTAACAGAAAGTCACAGTATAGAATTATATTCATGTAAGGTACCCATCCCATCTAACTGAATGTCACAGTATAGAATTCCATTCGTGTAAGGTACCCATCCCATCTAACTGAATGTCACAGTATAGAATTCCATTCGTGTAAGGTACCCATCCCATCTAACAGAATGTTACAGTATAGAATCCCATTCGTGTAAGGTACCCATCCCATCTAACTGAATGTCAGAGTATAGAATTTCATTCATGTAAGGTACCCATCCCATCTAACAGAATGTTACAGTATAGAATCCCATTCATTTAAGGTACCCATCCCATCTAACAAAATGTTACAGTATAGACTTCCATTCATGTAAGGTACCCATCCCATCTAACAGAAAGGCACAGTATAGAATTATATTCATGCAAGGTACCCATCCCATCTAACTGAATGTCACAGTATAGAATTCCATTCGTGTAAGGTACCCATCCCATCTAACAGAATGTTACAGTATAGAATCCCATTCATGTAAGGTACCCATCCCATCTAACGGAATGTTACAGTATAGAATCCCATTATCCCATTCATGTAAGGTACCCATCCCATCTAACAGAAAGTCACAGTATAGAATTCCATTCATGTAAGGTACCCATCCCATCTAACTGAATGTCACAGTATAGAATTCCTTCATGTAAGGTACCCATCCCATCTAACAGAATGTTACAGTATAGAATCCCATTCATGTAAGGTACCCATCCCATCTAACTGAATGTCAGAGTATAGAATTTCATTCATGTAAGGTACCCATCCCATCTAACAGAATGTTACAGTATAGAATCCCATTCATTTAAGGTACCCATCCCATCTAACAAAATGTTACAGTATAGAATTCCATTCATGTAAGGTACCCATCCCATCTAACAGAAAGTCACAGTATAGAATTCCATTCATGTAAGGTACCCATCCCATCTAACAGAAAGTCACAGTATAGAATTATATTCATGTAAGGTACCCATCCCATCTAACTGAATGTCACAGTATAGAATTCCATTCGTGTAAGGTACCCATCCCATCTAACAGAATGTTACAGTATAGAATCCCATTCATGTAAGGTACCCATCCCATCTAACTGAATGTCAGAGTATAGAATTTCATTCATGTAAGGTACCCATCCCATCTAACAGAATGTTACAGTATAGAATCCCATTCATGTAAGGTACCCATCCCATCTAACAAAATGTTACAGTATAGAATTCCATTCATGTAAGGTACCCATCCCATCTAACAGAAAGTCACAGTATAGAATTATATTCATGTAAGGTACCCATCCCATCTAACTGAATGTCACAGTATAGAATTCCATTCGTGTAAGGTACCCATCCCATCTAACTGAATGTCACAGTATAGAATTCCATTCGTGTAAGGTACCCATCCCATCTAACAGAATGTTACAGTATAGAATCCCATTCGTGTAAGGTACCCATCCCATCTAACAGAAAGTCACAGTATAGAATTCTATTCATGTAAGGTACCCATCCCATCTAACTGAATGTCACAGTATAGAATTCCTTCATGTAAGGTACCCATCCCATCTAACTGAATGTCACAGTATAGAATTCCATTTATGTAAGGTACCCATCCCATCTAACAGAATGTTACAGTATAGAATCCCATTCATGTAAGGTACCCATCCCATCTAACAGAAAGTCACAGTATAGAATTCCATTCATGTAATGTACCCATCCCATCTAACAGAAAGTCACAGTATAGATTTCTATTCATGTAAGGTACCCATCCCATCTAACTGAATGTTACAGTATAGAATCCCATTCATGTAAGGTACCCATCCCATCTAACTGAATGTCACAGTATAGAATTCCATTCATGTAAGGTACGCATCCCATCTAACAGAATGTTACAGTATAGAATACCATTCATGTAAGGTACCCATCCCATCTAACAGAATGTTACAGTATAGAATCCCATTCATGTAAGATACCCATCCCATCTAACTGAATGTCACAGTATAGAATTCCTTCATGTAAGGTACCCATCCCATCTAACAGAATGTTACAGTATAGAATCCCATTCATGTAAGGTACCCATTCCATCTAACTGAATGTCACAGTATAGAATTTCATTCATGTAAGGTACCCATCCCATCTAACAGAATGTTACAGTATAGAATCCCATTCATGTAAGGTACCCATCCCATCTAACAAAATGTTACAGTAGAGACTTCCATTCATGTAAGGTACCCATCCCATCTAACAGAAAGTCACAGTATAGAATTATATTCATGCAAGGTACCCATCCCATCTAACTGAATGTCACAGTATAGAATTCCATTCGTGTAAGGTACCCGTCCCATCTAACAGAATGTTACAGTATAGAATCCCATTCATGTAAGGTACCCATCCCATCTAACTGAATGTTACAGTATAGAATCCCATTCATGTAAGGTACCCATCTCACCTAACAGAATGTCACAGTATAGAATTCCATTCATGTAAGGTACCCATCCCATCTAACAGAATTTCACAGTATAGAATCCATTCATGGAATGTACCCATCCCATCTAACGGAATGTTACAGTATAGAATCCCATTATCCCATTCATGTAAGGTACCCATCCCATCTAACAGAAAGTCACAGTATAGAATTCCATTCATGTAAGGTACCCATCCCATCTAACTGAATGTCACAGTATAGAATTCCTTCATGTAAGGTACCCATCCCATCTAACAGAATGTTACAGTATAGAATCCCATTCATGTAAGGTACCCATTCCATCTAACTGAATGTCACAGTATAGAATTTCATTCATGTAAGGTACCCATCCCATCTAACAGAATGTTACAGTATAGAATCCCATTCATGTAAGGTACCCATCCCATCTAACAAAATGTTACAGTATAGACTTCCATTCATGTAAGGGACCCATCCCATCTAACAGAAAGTCACAGTATAGAATTATATTCATGCAAGGTACCCATCCCATCTAACTGAATGTCACAGTATAGAATTCCATTCGTGTAAGGTACCCATCCCATCTAACAGAATGTTACAGTATAGAATCCCATTCATGTAAGGTACCCATCCCATCTAACGGAATGTTACAGTATAGAATCCCATTATCCCATTCATGTAAGGTACCCATCCCATCTAACAGAAAGTCACAGTATAGAATTCCATTCATGTAAGGTACCCATCCCATCTAACTGAATGTCACAGTATAGAATTCCTTCATGTAAGGTACCCATCCCATCTAACAGAATGTTACAGTATAGAATCCCATTCATGTAAGGTACCCATCCCATCTAACTGAATGTCAGAGTATAGAATTTCATTCATGTAAGGTACCCATCCCATCTAACAGAATGTTACAGTATAGAATCCCATTCATTTAAGGTACCCATCCCATCTAACAAAATGTTACAGTATAGAATTCCATTCATGTAAGGTACCCATCCCATCTAACAGAAAGTCGCAGTATAGAATTCCATTCATGTAAGGTACCCATCCCATCTAACAGAAAGTCACAGTATAGAATTATATTCATGTAAGGTACCCATCCCATCTAACTGAATGTCACAGTATAGAATTCCATTCGTGTAAGGTACCCATCCCATCTAACTGAATGTCACAGTATAGAATTCCATTCGTGTAAGGTACCCATCCCATCTAACAGAATGTTACAGTATAGAATCCCATTCGTGTAAGGTACCCATCCCATCTAACTGAATGTCAGAGTATAGAATTTCATTCATGTAAGGTACCCATCCCATCTAACAGAATGTTACAGTATAGAATCCCATTCATTTAAGGTACCCATCCCATCTAACAAAATGTTACAGTATAGACTTCCATTCATGTAAGGTACCCATCCCATCTAACAGAAAGTCACAGTATAGAATTATATTCATGCAAGGTACCCATCCCATCTAACTGAATGTCACAGTATAGAATTCCATTCGTGTAAGGTACCCATCCCATCTAACAGAATGTTACAGTATAGAATCCCATTCATGTAAGGTACCCATCCCATCTAACGGAATGTTACAGTATAGAATCCCATTATCCCATTCATGTAAGGTACCCATCCCATCTAACAGAAAGTCACAGTATAGAATTCCATTCATGTAAGGTACCCATCCCATCTAACTGAATGTCACAGTATAGAATTCCTTCATGTAAGGTACCCATCCCATCTAACAGAATGTTACAGTATAGAATCCCATTCATGTAAGGTACCCATCCCATCTAACAGAAAGTCACAGTATAGAATTCCATTCATGTAAGGTACCCATCCCATCTAACAGAAAGTCACAGTATAGAATTATATTCATGTAAGGTACCCATCCCATCTAACTGAATGTCACAGTATAGAATTCCATTCGTGTAAGGTACCCATCCCATCTAACAGAATGTTACAGTATAGAATCCCATTCATGTAAGGTACCCATCCCATCTAACTGAATGTCAGAGTATAGAATTTCATTCATGTAAGGTACCCATCCCATCTAACAGAATGTTACAGTATAGAATCCCATTCATGTAAGGTACCCATCCCATCTAACAAAATGTTACAGTATAGAATTCCATTCATGTAAGGTACCCATCCCATCTAACTGAATGTCACAGTATAGAATTCCTTCATGTAAGGTACCCATCCCATCTAACTGAATGTCACAGTATAGAATTCCATTTATGTAAGGTACCCATCCCATCTAACAGAATGTTACAGTATAGAATCCCATTCATGTAAGGTACCCATCCCATCTAACAGAAAGTCACAGTATAGAATTCCATTCATGTAATGTACCCATCCCATCTAACAGAAAGTCACAGTATAGATTTCTATTCATGTAAGGTACCCATCCCATCTAACTGAATGTTACAGTATAGAATCCCATTCATGTAAGGTACCCATCCCATCTAACTGAATGTCACAGTATAGAATTCCATTCATGTAAGGTACCCATCCCATCTAACAGAATGTTACAGTATAGAATACCATTCATGTAAGGTACCCATCCCATCTAACAGAATGTTACAGTATAGAATCCCATTCATGTAAGGTACCCATCCCATCTAACTGAATGTCACAGTATAGAATTCCTTCATGTAAGGTACCCATCCCATCTAACAGAATGTTACAGTATAGAATCCCATTCATGTAAGGTACCCATTCCATCTAACTGAATGTCACAGTATAGAATTTCATTCATGTAAGGTACCCATCCCATCTAACAGAATGTTACAGTATAGAATCCCATTCATGTAAGGTACCCATCCCATCTAACAAAATGTTACAGTATAGACTTCCATTCATGTAAGGTACCCATCCCATCTAACAGAAAGTCACAGTATAGAATTATATTCATGCAAGGTACCCATCCCATCTAACTGAATGTCACAGTATAGAATTCCATTCGTGTAAGGTACCCGTCCCATCTAACAGAATGTTACAGTATAGAATGCCATTCATGTAAGGTACCCATCCCATCTAACGGAATGTTACAGTATAGAATCCCATTATCCCATTCATGTAAGGTACCCATCCCATCTAACAGAAAGTCACAGTATAGAATTCCATTCATGTAAGGTACCCATCCCATCTAACTGAATGTCACAGTATAGAATTCCTTCATGTAAGGTACCCATCCCATCTAACAGAATGTTACAGTATAGACTCCCAATCATGTAAGGTACCCATCCCATCTAACTGAATGTCAGAGTATAGAATTTCATTCATGTAAGGTACCCATCCCATCTAACAGAATGTTACAGTATAGAATCCCATTCATGTAAGGTACCCATCCCATCTAACAAAATGTTACAGTATAGAATTCCATTCATGTAAGGTACCCATCCCATCTAACAGAAAGTCACAGTATAGAATTATATTCATGTAAGGTACCCATCCCTTCTAACTGAATGTCACAGTATAGAATTCCATTTGTGTAAGGTACCCATCCCATCTAACTGAATGTAACAGTATAGAATCCCATTCATGTAAGGTACCCATCCCATCTAACTGAATGTTACAGTATAGAATCCCATTCATGTAAGGTACCCATCTCACCTAACAGAATGTCACAGTATAGAATTCCATTCATGTAAGGTACCCATCCCATCTAACAGAATTTCACAGTATAGAATCCATTCATGGAATGTACCCATCCCATCTAACGGAATGTTACAGTATAGAATCCCATTATCCCATTCATGTAAGGTACCCATCCCATCTAACAGAAAGTCACAGTATAGAATTCCATTCATGTAAGGTACCCATCACATCTAACTGAATGTCACAGTATAGAATTCCTTCATGTAAGGTACCCATCCCATCTAACAGAATGTTACAGTATAGAATCCCATTAATGTAAGGTACCCATTCCATCTAACTGAATGTCACAGTATAGAATTTCATTCATGTAAGGTACCCATCCCATCTAACAGAATGTTACAGTATAGAATCCCATTCATGTAAGGTACCCATCCCATCTAACAAAATGTTACAGTATAGACTTCCATTCATGTAAGGTACCCATCCCATCTAACAGAAAGTCACAGTATAGAATTATATTCATGCAAGGTACCCATCCCATCTAACTGAATGTCACAGTATAGAATTCCATTCGTGTAAGGTACCCATCCCATCTAACAGAATGTTACAGTATAGAATCCCATTCATGTAAGGTACCCATCCCATCTAACGGAATGTTACAGTATAGAATCCCATTATCCCATTCATGTAAGGTACCCATCCCATCTAACAGAAAGTCACAGTATAGAATTCCATTCATGTAAGGTACCCATCCCATCTAACTGAATGTCACAGTATAGAATTCTATTCATGTAAGGTACCCATCCTATCTAACTGAATGTTACAGTATAGAATCCCATTCATGTAAGGTACCCATCCCATCTAACTGAATGTCACAGTATAGAATTCCATTCATGTAAGGTACCCATCCCATCTAACTGAATGTCACAGTATAGAATTCTATTCATGTAAGGTACCCATCCTATCTAACTGAATGTTACAGTATAGAATCCCATTCATGTAAGGTACCCATCCCATCTAACTGAATGTCACAGTATAGAATTCCATTCATGTAAGGTACCCATCCCATCTAACAGAATGTTACAGTATAGAATACCATTCATGTAAGGTACCCATCCCATCTAACAGAATGTTACAGTATAGAATCCCATTCATGTAAGGTACCCATCCCATCTAACAAAGTCACAGTATAGAATTCCATTCATGTAAGGTACCCATCCCATCTAACTGAATGTCACAGTATAGACTTCCATTCATGTAAGGTACCCATCCCTTCTAACAGAATGTCACAGTATAGAATTCCATTTGTGTAAGGTACCCATCCCATCTAACAGAATATTACAGTATAGAATCCCATTCATGTAAGGTACCCATCCCATCTAACGGAATGTTACAGTATAGAATCCCATTATCCCATTCATGTAAGGTACCCATCCCATCTAACAGAAAGTCACAGTATAGAATTCCATTCATGTAAGGTACCCATCCCATCTAACTGAACGTCACAGTATAGAATTCCTTCATGTAAGGTACCCATCCCATCTAACAGAATGTTACAGTATAGAATCCCATTCATGTAAGGTACCCATCCCATCTAACTGAATGTTACAGTATAGAATCCCATTCATGTAAGGTACCCATCTCACCTAACAGAATGTCACAGTATAGAATTCCATTCATGTAAGGTACCCATCCCATCTAACAGAATTTCACAGTATAGAATCCATTCATGGAATGTACCCATCCCATCTAACGGAATGTTACAGTATAGAATCCCATTATCCCATTCATGTAAGGTACCCATCCCATCTAACAGAAAGTCACAGTATAGAATTCCATTCATGTAAGGTACCCACCCCATCTAACTGAATGTCACAGTATAGAATTCCTTCATGTAAGGTACCCATCCCATCTAACAGAATGTTACAGTATAGAATCCCATTCATGGAAGGTACCCATTCCATCTAACTGAATGTCACAGTATAGAATTTCATTCATGTAAGGTACACATCCCATCTAACAGAATGTTACAGTATAGAATCCGATTCATGTAAGGTACCCATCCCATCTAACAAAATGTTACAGTATAGACTTCCATTCATGTAAGGTACCCATCCCATCTAACAGAAAGTCACAGTATAGAATTATATTCATGCAAGGTACCCATCCCATCTAACTGAATGTCACAGTATAGAATTCCATTCGTGTAAGGTACCCGTCCCATCTAACAGAATGTTACAGTATAGAATGCCATTCATGTAAGGTACCCATCCGATCTAACGGAATGTTACAGTATAGAATCCCATTATCCCATTCATGTAAGGTACCCATCCCATCTAACAGAAAGTCACAGTATAGAATTCCATTCATGTAAGGTACCCATCCCATCTAACTGAATGTCACAGTATAGAATTCCTTCATGTAAGGTACCCATCCCATCTAACAGAATGTTACAGTATAGAATCCCAATCATGTAAGGTACCCATCCCATCTAACTGAATGTCAGAGTATAGAATTTCATTCATGTAAGGTACCCATCCCATCTAACAGAATGTTACAGTATAGAATCCCATTCATGTAAGGTACCCATCCCATCTAACAAAATGTTACAGTATAGAATTCCATTCATGTAAGGTACCCATCCCATCTAACAGAAAGTCACAGTATAGAATTATATTCATGTAAGGTACCCATCCCTTCTAACTGAATGTAACAGTATAGAATCCCATTCATGTAAGGTACCCATCCCATCTAACTGAATGTTACAGTATAGAATCCCATTCATGTAAGGTACCCATCTCACCTAACAGAATGTCACAGTATAGAATTCCATTCATGTAAGGTACCCATCCCATCTAACAGAATTTCACAGTATAGAATCCATTCATGGAATGTACCCATCCCATCTAACGGAATGTTACAGTATAGAATCCCATTATCCCATTCATGTAAGGTACCCATCCCATCTAACAGAAAGTCACAGTATAGAATTCCATTCATGTAAGGTACCCATCCCATCTAACTGAATGTCACAGTATAGAATTCCTTCATGTAAGGTACCCATCCCATCTAACAGAATGTTACAGTATAGAATCCCATTCATGTAAGGTACCCATTCCATCTAACTGAATGTCACAGTATAGAATTTCATTCATGTAAGGTACCCATCCCATCTAACAGAATGTTACAGTATAGAATCCCATGCATGTAAGGTACCCATCCCATCTAACAAAATGTTACAGTATAGACTTCCATTCATGTAAGGGACCCATCCCATCTAACAGAAAGTCACAGTATAGAATTATATTCATGCAAGGTACCCATCCCATCTAACTGAATGTCACAGTATAGAATTCCATTCGTGTAAGGTACCCATCCCATCTAACAGAATGTTACAGTATAGAATCCCATTCATGTAAGGTACCCATCCCATCTAACGGAATGTTACAGTATAGAATCCCATTATCCCATTCATGTAAGGTACCCATCCCATATAACAGAAAGTCACAGTATAGAATTCCATTCATGTAAGGTACCCATCCCATCTAACTGAATGTCACAGTATAGAATTCCTTCATGTAAGGTACCCATCCCATCTAACAGAATGTTACAGTATAGAATCCCATTCATGTAAGGTACCCATCCCATCTAACTGAATGTCAGAGTATAGAATTTCATTCATGTAAGGTACCCATCCCATCTAACAGAGTGTTACAGTATAGAATCCCATTCATTTAAGGTACCCATCCCATCTAACAAAATGTTACAGTATAGAATTCCATTCATGTAAGGTACCCATCCCATCTAACAGAAAGTCGCAGTATAGAATTCCATTCATGTAAGGTACCCATCCCATCTAACAGAAAGTCACAGTATAGAATTATATTCATGTAAGGTACCCATCCCATCTAACTGAATGTCACAGTATAGAATTCCATTCGTGTAAGGTACCCATCCCATCTAACTGAATGTCACAGTATAGAATTCCATTCGTGTAAGGTACCCATCCCATCTAACAGAATGTTACAGTATAGAATCCCATTCGTGTAAGGTACCCATCCCATCTAACTGAATGTCAGAGTATAGAATTTCATTCATGTAAGGTACCCATCCCATCTAACAGAATGTTACAGTATAGAATCCCATTCATTTAAGGTACCCATCCCATCTAACAAAATGTTACAGTATAGACTTCCATTCATGTAAGGTACCCATCCCATCTAACAGAAAGTCACAGTATAGAATTATATTCGTGTAAGGTACCCATCCCATCTAACAGAATGTTACAGTATAGAATCCCATTCATGTAAGGTACCCATCCCATCTAACGGAATGTTACAGTATAGAATCCCATTATCCCATTCATGTAAGGTACCCATCCCATCTAACAGAAAGTCACAGTATAGAATTCCATTCATGTAAGGTACCCATCCCATCTAACTGAATGTCACAGTATAGAATTCCTTCATGTAAGGTACCCATCCCATCTAACAGAATGTTACAGTATAGAATCCCATTCATGTAAGGTACCCATCCCATCTAACGGAATGTTACAGTATAGAATCCCATTATCCCATTCATGTAAGGTACCCATCCCATCTAACAGAAAGTCACAGTATAGAATTCCATTCATGTAAGGTACCCATCCCATCTAACTGAATGTCACAGTATAGAATTCCTTCATGTAAGGTACCCATCCCATCTAACAGAATGTTACAGTATAGAATCCCATTCATGTAAGGTACCCATCCCATCTAACTGAATGTCAGAGTATAGAATTTCATTCATGTAAGGTACCCATCCCATCTAACAGAATGTTACAGTATAGAATCCCATTCGTGTAAGGTACCCATCCCATCTAACAGAAAGTCACAGTATAGAATTCTATTCATGTAAGGTACCCATCCCATCTAACTGAATGTCACAGTATAGAATTCCTTCATGTAAGGTACCCATCCCATCTAACTGAATGTCACAGTATAGAATTCCATTTATGTAAGGTACCCATCCCATCTAACAGAATGTTACAGTATATAATCCCATTCATGTAAGGTACCCATCCCATCTAACAGAAAGTCACAGTATAGAATTCCATTCATGTAATGTACCCATCCCATCTAACAGAAAGTCACAGTATAGAATTCTATTCATGTAAGGTACCCATCCCATCTAACTGAATGTTACAGTATAGAATCCCATTCATGTAAGGTACCCATCCCATCTAACTGAATGTCACAGTATAGAATTCCATTCATGTAAGGTACCCATCCCATCTAACAGAATGTTACAGTATAGAATACCATTCATGTAAGGTACCCATTCCATCTAACAGAATGTTACAGTATAGAATCCCATTCATGTAAGGTACCCATCCCATCTAACTGAATGTCACAGTATAGACTTCCATTTATGTAAGGTACCCATCCCATCTAACAGAATGTTACAGTATAGAATGCCATTCATGTAAGGTACCCATCCCATCTAACAGAAAGTCACAGTATAGAATTCCATTCATGTAATGTACCCATCCCATCTAACAGAAAGTCACAGTATAGAATTCTATTCATGTAAGGTACCCATCCTATCTAACTGAATGTTACAGTATAGAATCCCATTCATGTAAGGTACCCATCCCATCTAACTGAATGTCACAGTATAGAATTCCATTCATGTAAGGTACCCATCCCATCTAACAGAATGTTACAGTATAGAATACCATTCATGTAAGGTACCCATCCCATCTAACAGAATGTTACAGTATAGAATCCCATTCATGTAAGGTACCCATCCCATCTAACAAAGTCACAGTATAGAATTCCATTCATGTAAGGTACCCATCCCATCTAACTGAATGTCACAGTATAGACTTCCATTCATGTAAGGTACCCATCCCTTCTAACAGAATGTCACAGTATAGAATTCCATTCGTGTAAGGTACCCATCCCATCTAAGAGAATGTTACAGTATAGAATCCCATTCATGTAAGGTACCCATCCCATCTAACGGAATGTTACAGTATAGAATCCTATTATCCCATTCATGTAAGGTACCCATCCCATCTAACAGAAAGTCACAGTATAGAATTCCATTCATGTAAGGTACCCATCCCATCTAACTGAATGTCACAGTATAGAATTCCTTCATGTAAGGTACCCATCCCATCTAACAGAATGTTACAGTATAGAATCCCATTCATGTAAGGTACCCATCCCATCTAACTGAATGTTACAGTATAGAATCCCATTCATGTAAGGTACCCATCTCACCTAACAGAATGTCACAGTATAGAATTCCATTCATGTAAGGTACCCATCCCATCTAACAGAATTTCACAGTGTAGAATCCATTCATGGAATGTACCCATCCCATCTAACGGAATGTTACAGTATAGAATCCCATTATCCCATTCATGTAAGGTACCCATCCCATCTAACAGAAAGTCACAGTATAGAATTCCATTCATGTAAGGTACCCACCCCATCTAACTGAATGTCACAGTATAGAATTCCTTCATGTAAGGTACCCATCCCATCTAACAGAATGTTACAGTATAGAATCCCATTCATGGAAGGTACCCATTCCATCTAACTGAATGTCACAGTATAGAATTTCATTCATGTAAGGTACCCATCCCATCTAACAGAATGTTACAGTATAGAATCCCATTCATGTAAGGTACCCATCCCATCTAACAAAATGTTACAGTATAGACTTCCATTCATGTAAGGTACCCATCCCATCTAACAGAAAGTCACAGTATAGAATTATATTCATGCAAGGTACCCATCCCATCTAACAGAATGTTACAGTATAGAATGCCATTCATGTAAGGTACCCATCTGATCTAACGGAATGTTACAGTATAGAATCCCATTATCCCATTCATGTAAGGTACCCATCCCATCTAACAGAAAGTCACAGTATAGAATTCCATTCATGTAAGGTACCCATCCCATCTAACTGAATGTCACAGTATAGAATTCCTTCATGTAAGGTACCCATCCCATCTAACAGAATGTTACAGTATAGAATCCCAATCATGTAAGGTACCCATCCCATCTAACTGAATGTCAGAGTATAGAATTTCATTCATGTAAGGTACCCATCCCATCTAACAGAATGTTACAGTATAGAATCCCATTCATGTAAGGTACCCATCCCATCTAACAAAATGTTACAGTATAGAATTCCATTCATGTAAGGTACCCATCCCATCTAACAGAAAGTCACAGTATAGAATTATATTCATGTAAGGTACCCATCCCTTCTAACTGAATGTCACAGTATAGAATCCCATTCATGTAAGGTACCCATCCCATCTAACTGAATGTTACAGTATAGAATCCCATTCATGTAAGGTACCCATCTCACCTAACAGAATGTCACAGTATAGAATTCCATTCATGTAAGGTACCCATCCCATCTAACAGAATTTCACAGTATAGAATCCATTCATGGAATGTACCCATCCCATCTAACGGAATGTTACAGTATAGAATCCCATTATCCCATTCATGTAAGGTACCCATCCCATCTAACAGAAAGTCACAGTATAGAATTCCATTCATGTAAGGTACCCATCCCATCTAACTGAATGTCACAGTATAGAATTCCTTCATGTAAGGTACCCATCCCATCTAACAGAATGTTACAGTATAGAATCCCATTCATGTAAGGTACCCATTCCATCTAACTGAATGTCACAGTATAGAATTTCATTCATGTAAGGTACCCATCCCATCTAACAGAATGTTACAGTATAGAATCCCATTCATGTAAGGTACCCATCCCATCTAACAAAATGTTACAGTATAGACTTCCATTCATGTAAGGGACCCATCCCATCTTACAGAAAGTCACAGTATAGAATTATATTCATGCAAGGTACCCATCCCATCTAACTGAATGTCACAGTATAGAATTCCATTTGTGTAAGGTACCCATCCCATCTAACAGAATGTTACAGTATAGAATCCCATTCATGTAAGGTACCCATCCCATCTAACGGAATGTTACAGTATAGAATCCCATTATCCCATTCATGTAAGGTACCCATCCCATCTAACAGAAAGTCACAGTATAGAATTCCATTCATGTAAGGTACCCATCCCATCTAACTGAATGTCACAGTATAGAATTCCTTCATGTAAGGTACCCATCCCATCTAACAGAATGTTACAGTATAGAATCCCATTCATGTAAGGTACCCATCCCATCTAACTGAATGTCAGAGTATAGAATTTCATTCATGTAAGGTACCCATCCCATCTAACAGAATGTTACAGTAT